>NW_025729169.1:300000-543928 GCF_021461385.2 Schistocerca piceifrons | reverse complement strand
ATGGGCCTTGAGCTCCGCCAACACCTCCTCCTCCGTGATCTACGGACTGAGCCGCGTGATCACGGCGGTGAGGGTCGGCGGGCGACGCGGGGGTTGGGGTTGGCGGGTAGGAGATGGAGAAGGAGCAGGGGTAAGGGAGGCGTTAGAATCAAAACGGGTGATGGGGAGACGGGAGAGGATGTCAGTATGGAGGATTGGGCTGGGGGAGGAGATGAGAACAGAATCCCGTCTGGGAGTAAGGAGAGAGATGGGGGCACCAGGGAAATGTTGGCGGAGGAGGAGGGAGAGGTTCCGGGCCTCGAGAAAGGAAGGATCGGGATGGGACAGGAGATATTTGTAGAAACTGGGGTGTGAGGTGGAGGAGGAGGAGGAGGAGGTGGGAGCAGGGCCAGGCAGGGAGACATCCATGGCACCCTGGGGGGGGATGGAGGTCGGGGCGGGGCCTTTTTGGGAGCGGAGGAGGTGGGGGTGCCACTAGGGCGTTTGACGGCGGCAGAAGGGCGGGTGGTGACATGAGGGACGGGAGCGATGGGGAGGTGGTGGGAAGGGACAGGTCCCGGCGTGGACACAGCAGTCGGCGCCGGAAATGGTGACGGTGAAGGCGATGGTGACGGCGACGATGATGACGGTGGTAGCGGTGATGGCGAAGGCGACGGGGAGAGCTGGGCGTGGACAGTGGCCCGACGGGCCACCACCCTAGCCGGAGCGGCAGTGACAGGCTGGGGGAGTGGGGGGAAAGGGTCAGAACGAGATGAGCGAGAGGAAGACAGGGGAGAGGGGACGACAAACAGCGAGGGCGAAGGGAGAGTGAGGAGAGGTGGGATGGAAGGAGGGGGGTGTGACTGAGCACACCAAGTTATAGTAGTGGAGGCGGCGGAAGGTGAGGTATAGACGATGGCGGTGGTCGTAGTGGTGGCGGTGGTGGTGGGGGCGGACATGACGACAGGGAGAAAAAACGCACAGCACGAAAAGGGAAGAACACAAACTGGGAACAGACGAAGACGAAGACGCAGAGGATCGGACGACCAGGGTCGGACGGCGACGGCGACGGCGACGGCGACGGCGACGGCAACGGCGACGACGACGGCGACGGCGACGGCGACGGCGACGGCGACGGCGACGGCGACGGCGGGCGGCAGGAACGCCGCAGCTGCTGCTGCCGCGGACGGGGCCGGGGCTGCTGCTGCTGCTGCTGCTGCTGCTGCTGCTGGACCGCTGCTGCTGCTACTGCTACTGCTGCTGCTGCTGCTGCTGCCACAGGAGGAGGGCTGGCTGGCTGGTTGGCTGGCTGGCTGGCTGGCTGGCTGGCTGGTTGGCTGCCGGTGGGTTCGCTGCTGCAGGCCGGGACCGGGAATGGGACGGCTGCTGCTGCTGCTGCTGGACCGCGGCGGCTCTGCTGGGCTGGCTGGCTGGCTGGCTGGCTGGCTGGCACCTGGAACACCTAGCACTTCGATAAGCGCTGGAATTGCACTATCGAAGGGCGGCAACCTTTCGGTGTACCGCCGGAGATGTATAATAATTTGATGAGTACATATTAAAATAAGTCTGAGTGTGATACTTTGTCCGGCACTGATCGCAATGGAACACGTTTAAAGCAGCAGACACCATGCAACAAGTGTTCACACTGCCATCCGCTGATTATGCAGTAAAACAGGTTGGCGGTACACTTAGCTGCCGACAGATGTCAGCTTCAAACGTCCGCCGATCATGTGGTAGAGTAGGTTGGCTGTTAACTTACCTGCCGACAGCTGTCACCCTGAACTGCGCTATTTGACTTCTGGATATAAATTTCAGAAACGAAGGATTGTTATACTGTTAAAAACAAATTAAATTTACTTGAAGTTACACCCGTAACACGTAAAAGTAGATGATTTTCCTCCAAATTGGCAAAAATATGAGTGTTCTCACAATGGGTACGTACAAATACGCCTATCAAGTACCACTTTCGTCAAATCGGCTTCTCCTACCCTCCAACGGTCCCAACGCCTTCTCCAGAATCACCTTGACCTTTTTGCTGCATGGTGTAACCAATGGCTCCTGAAACTCAATCCTTCCAAGACCCAGGCAATCATCGTAGGTCGTACCACTCGCTCCTTCCGGCTCCTGGATTTCTCCCTTACTGTCTGCGCACATCCTGTCCGCCTCACCCCCACCCTCACCTACCTTGGCCTCACCATTGACCGTCACCTCACCTGGATACCTCATCTCCGCTCCATCCAATCCAAAGCCCACAACCGCCTCCGACTCCTCAAACTCCTCTCTGGTCGGACATGGGGGTTGCACCCCTCTACCATCCTCCACACCTACAAATCCTTAATCCGTCCCATCCTCTGTTATGCCAGTCCTGCCTGGATATCTGCCCCCCCCAAATTCTATCAGTCCCTCCAGATCCTTGAGCGTCATGCACTCCGCCTCGCCTTCCGTATCCGCCTCCCATCCCCCACGCGGATCCTCTATGATCTCATTCCTTTCCCCCATCTGCTCCTATTCCTCGAACATATCCGCATCCTCTACACCTCCCGCCGTCTTGACCCCCTCACCCCTTGGTTGCTCCTCTCCTCTCCCGTCCCCGCCCCCTGCCACGTCTTCACCGTTGTGTCCCCTCTACCCTCCATCTCTACACCCTCCATCTCCTTTCCCAAGGTGGCTTCCGTCAACTCCCCCTCCCGGATGATGCCCTCTCTCCCTCCATTTATCCTTCCTATCAACTCTGATCCTCACTCCCCCTCCTTTCCTCTGTCCTTTCCCTGGGCTCCCTCTCCCCCCCCCCCTTCCGTCCTGTTTTTCCTCCCCACTAAACCTCTCCCTACCTCCCTTCTCCCCCCCAGTCCTTTTGTATTCCCCTCCTCTGCCTACCCCACTCCCTGTTGCGTCTGCCCCCCACCCCTCTTATGGGTCCTCATCCTACTTCAGCTCCTTTCCCGGCTCCCCCCTTCGCTTTTACTCTCCTTTCCCCACCTTTTTTGTTTTCCCATCTTCTGTCCAGTTTCCCCCCACCTGCTCTCGACTGTGGTGTCACATTTGCCAACTTTTTAGTGCAGTGTTCCAGTGACTATTCAGTGTTGTTTGTCTTTCTCGTGTTGCGAACAGAAACCATGCTGTCGCTCGGTGTGAATTTTATTTCCTTTGCGAACAGAATCCAGACTGTCGCCGTGTCTTTTTAATTGTCTATTGTTTCCCCTGTCTACTTCGTATGTATTTTTATTAGCGTCATCATCCCTGTGTTGTTGTTTTAAGTTCCACGATTTCTTTTCGCCTTGTTACTCTCTAAGTCTCCGATTTTATCGCCTGTTTTTTATTATTTGTTCTCTTGATCTTTGTCACAAACTCTGTCGGCTGAAGAGCGGAGTACTAAGCTGCTGCCAGCCCGCCCCCTTCGGGGGGAATTGAAATTCAATAAATGAAAAAAAAAAAAAAAAGGAAATCGGCTTCCGATCAGAGGGTTGGATTCCCTCATTCAAAGGCGCCAGTTTCCAAGGCCTGGGCTACTCCCTGGTTGGAATCTTCGCATTCGAAGATTGTGTCTGTCTGTCTGCCCGCCGCTTACTGTTGTAGCTGTTCGTCCGGCCGTCCGTCCGTCCGTCAGCCTGCCTGCCTGCTCGCTGTCCGTCTCGCCTGCTGTCCGTCCGTCCGTCTGTTCGCCGCCGCCACCTGCTGTCCGTCCGTCCGTCTGTTCGCCGCCGCGCCGCCGCCGCCTGCTGTCCGTCCATCCGTCCGTCCGTCTGTTCGCCGCCGCCGCCGCCGCTGCCGCCGCCGCCGCCAGCCGGTGCTCGCCGCCGCCGTCGCCGCCGCCGTCCGCCCTGGTCGTCCGACCCAGGTCTGCGTCCGTCTGCGTCTTCGCCGTTTCCCAGTTTGTGTCCTTTCCTTTTCGTGCTGTGCGTTTTTTCTTCCTGTCGTCATGTCCGCCCCCACCAACACTGTCACTACTACCACCACCGCCATTGTCTATACCTCCCCTTCCGCCGCCTCCACCACTATAACTTGGTGTGCCCAGTCCCACCCCCCTCCTTCCATTCCACCTCTCCTCACTCTCCCTTCACCCTCTATCTTTGTCGCCCCCTCTCCCGCTTCTTCCTCCCGCTCCTCTCGTTCTGATCCCTTCCCCCCACTCCCCCAGCCTGTCACTGCAGCTCCGGCTCGGGTGGTGGCCCATCGGGCCACTGCCCACGCCCAGCTCTCCCCGTCACCTTCGCCATCACCGCCGCCACTGCCACCGTCATCGTCATCGTCGCCGTCGCCTTCGCCTTCACCGTCACCGTCACGATCTCCGGCGCCGATTCCGGCCCCGGGACCTGCCCCTCCCCGCCACATTCCCGTTGTTCCCATCCCCCACACCTCCTCCACCGCCGTCAAGCGCCCCAGTGGCACCCCTGTTTCCTCTGCTTCCAAAAAGGCTCCACCTCGTCCTCCTTCCCCCACCCATGATCCCATGGATGTCTCCCCGCCTGTCCCTACCCCCTCATCCTCCTCCTCTACCCCCCTCCTCCTACCGCTACCTCCTCTCCCGTCCTGATCCCTCTCTCCTTGAAGCCCGGAACCTCACCCTCTTCCTTCGCCAGCATTGTCCTGGTGCCCCCATCTCCCTCCTCACTCCTCGCCGTGATTCGGTCCTCATCTCCTCCCCCAGCCCCACCCTCCACACATACCTCCTTTCCCGCATCCCTGTCACCCGCTTTGGCCCTCATGCCTCTCTCACTCCTGCTCCTTCACCACCTCCCTCCCGCCAACCCCAACCTCCGCGTCACCCGCCAACTCTCACCGACGTGACCACATGGCTTAGTCCAGTGATCACGGAGGAGGAGGTGTTGGCGGAGCTCAAGGCGCATCCCCATTTGGAGGTGCGTGCGGTTCGCCGCATACATAACGCTGCCGGCCCCACCCGCCTTATGCGGGTTTTTTCTGAGCATGCCCCCTCCATTGACCGTCTCCTGAAGGAGGGTGCCCTCCTTTTTAACCAGCGGTACAAGGTCGACCCCTCCCGTTCCCCTCCTCAATCCCTGCGCTGCCAGAGGTGTCTGCGCTATAACGCGCACCCCACAGCAGAGTGCCGCGAGGCCCCCACCTGCCCGCATTGTCGGCAAGCGCACTTCCTCAGGCAGTGCCCTAACCCCCAATCCCCTCCTTCCTACAATACCTGCAATCTCCCCCATCCCACCTACTCCCAAAAGTGTAAAGCCCGAACCCCTCCAACCACTCCTGAACTCACCGTCCCTGTCCGTCCCCTGGACGCCCCCACCCCTCCTGGCAATTCCCTTCGTCCCCCCCCCCCCCACCGCTGAGGACGTCAACAGGTTCCTTACCATCGTCCTCCAGAATGTTCATCCCTTTCAGCGCCCTCACACCCCCCAGCAGATCTCCCTTGCTGCCCGTTCCATATTCCAACTCAAGATGTACGCCACCTACTCCAACAACCAGGCCCATTTCACCTTCTCCCGCCTTGACACCCTCGTCTAAATCCCTATCATGGCGCGCCAGCAACGTATCCTTTTCAGCAACATCCGCTCCCTACCCGCCAACAGGAACCTCTTCCTGCACACCCTTGCCACCCACCACGTGGATGCCTTCCTCCTTAATGAAACCTTCCTCCAACCCCACCATACCGTTCCCACTTCGCCCTACCTCCTCCACCGCTCCGATAATCCCCTCCCAATTGCGCGTGGCGGAATTGCCATTGGTCACCACTGCCGGATCCCCGTTCGGCTCCAACCTCTCCTTCCCGACCCCACCGAACACCTGATCCTTAGTCTCATCTTCCCCGGCCTTACCGTTACCTGGGCCACCATCTATGTCCGCCCCAACGCTCCTATTCCCTTCGACTTCCTCTCCCACGTCGATCGTACCTTTTCCTCCTACGTGATCGCCGCCGACCTCAACATCCATAGTCGTTCCGCTGCCCAGTTACGGCGGTGGCATCGGTTCCTCTCCACCCTTCAAGGCGACCTCGTCCCCATCCCCCAGCATACCTGTCCCGAATCCAACTCCACTCCTGATGTTATCCTCTCCTCCCCCAACCTCCTTGGCCGCATAACGGTGGATGTCCTGGAACCTATTGGTAGCGACCATCTCCCTGTCCTCCTCACCATTTCAGTCGGTCGTCGCCCTCGCCCCGATCCTCGTACTGATCCTCCCCCTAAGTATGTCCACGACTATTCCCGAGCCGACTGGAATGCCTACCGGGATACCCTTTCCACCCAGGTTGATAGCCACCCTCTCACCTACCACCACCCTGACGATGTCACCCATGCCGCCTCCTTTCTCCAGCAGACCTTGTCTGAGGCCGTGGAGGCCCACGTTCCTACTGTCGCCATCCACCCCCACCGTCCTACCTTACCCCCACAGGCCGTTCTCCTCCTCCATGAATCCCGTCATCTCTACCGTGCCTTCCTCCGCACGCGTGACCCGGACACACTACGACACCACCGGCAACTCCAGCGACACGTTCGTAATTTGCTCGCGGCTAAGAAACGCCGGGACTGGCGACAGACGTGCACCCGTTTAAATGCAACCCTACCAATCAACTCGTCCAAGTTCTGGTCGGCCTTCCGTCGCCTTACCGGAACTAAACCCTCCCCCTACTATCCTCTTCTCCACGATGATCACCCCTTCCCTGACACCCTTAGTAAGGCCAATCACTTTGCCTCCTACCTCTCCGATGTTTACTCCATCCCCGATGATCCCCAGTTCGATTACTCCCTCCTCCCGGATATCCGCGATCGAACTGGCACCTCTGTCCCTCCCCTCGCTACTGGTTTCCAGTACTTGGACAACATTACACACACGGAACTCAATGCCCCTATCACTACCCAGGATCTCATTGATACACTCCGCACCAAACGCAACACCGCTCCTGGTCACGATCGTGCCACCTACCGTCACTTTCGTGAAGCTCCTGTCTCTTTCCTCTCCACCCTGGCCAGGCTCTACAATGTAGTCCTGTCCACCGGTTACTACCCCGACCTGTGGAAAACCTCCCGTATCCTCATGTTCCTTAAACCTGGCAAACCGCCGTCCGCCGTCTCCTCCTACCGTCCCATCAGCCTTACCTCGGTCTTCAGCAAGGTCCTGGAATCTATCCTCACCCGCCGCATCCACCAGCATCTACGCCAGCACCGCCTCCTTCCCATCTCCCAGTGTGGCTTTCGGCCATCCTTCTCTTCCAACGATCTTCCCCTTCACCTCACTCATCTCCTTTCCGAACAGCTTAATTCCCGTCGCTCCGCAATCTTCCTCTCCCTTGATCTCGAACGCGCTTATGACCGCGTCTGGCATTCCGGTCTCCTCTTCAAGCTCCAAACCTTTGCCCTTCCCATTAACTACGTCCGTCTGATCGGTTCCTTTCTCTCCCGCCGTCCTTCCTATGTCACCATCCATAACACCGATTCCTACACCTTTTTCCCCTCTGCCGGTGTGCCCCAAGGCTCCGTCCTCTCCCCCCTTCTGTACCTTTTGTACACGGCGGACATGCCGCCGCCGTCGCCCCCCGTCCACCTCCTCCAGTTTGCCGATGACACCGCCCTCCTTGCCCTTGCCCCCACCCTGCAACGCTCCCAACGCCTTCTCCAATCCCATCTTGACCGGTTCACCGCTTGGTGCAACCAGTGGTTGCTCAAGGTCAATCCCTCCAAAACTCAGGCGATCATTGTAGGCAAAACCACCCCTTCCTTCCGCCTCCTTGATTTCTATCTCACCGTCTATGGCCGTCCTATCGCCCTCACTCCCACCCTTAAGTACCTTGGCGTCACCCTCGACCGTCGCCTCTCCTGGACTCCCCATCTCCAGACGATCCAAGCCAAGGCACGTTCCCGACTCCGTCTCCTCAAGCTCCTTTCCGGCCGCGCGTGGGGTCTGGACCCCTCCACAATCCTCCACACCTATAAATCCCTCATCCGCCCTATCCTTTGTTACGCCCATCCAGCCTGGATCTCCGCCCCCCTACCTTCTATAAATCCCTCCAAATCCTTGAACGCCATGCTCTCCGCCTTGCCTATCGCATCCGTCTCCCCTCCCCCTCGCAGATCCTGTATGATCTCATCCCCTTCCCCCACCTCCTCCTTTTCCTTGAAAGGATACGGATCCTGTACACCACCCGTAAACTCGATCCTCCTCACCCGCTCGTATCCCCGATCCTCTCCCATCCCCGCCCGCTGCCGCGCCTGTATTCCCACGTCCCACCCGGTCTCCATCTCTCCACCCTCCTTACTCTCTCCCAAGGTGGCTTCCGCCAGCTCCCCCTCCCTGATGATGTCCTCCTCCCCTCCATCTACCCCTCTTATCAACTTTGAACCTGCCCCACCACCCACTTCCGGTGTCCTTTCCTTTAGGCACCCTCCCTCCCTCCCTTCTCTTCCCTTCCCTCCCCTTCTCTTTCCTTTTCCCCCGTCCCCTCCCTCCACCACTCTTCCCCCCGGGCTTCCCCTCCCCCTTCCTCCCTCCCCCCCTTTCTCCCCTGCCCATGGCATCTCTGCTCTCCCCTCTCCCTCTCCCACTCCCCTTCCTCCTCCTCCTCTCTTGGCAGGTCCCCGGACTCGCACACGCATAGTGAACATTCGCGCGCCGGAGATCATCGCCGTCATTGTCTAGTGTGTGTGCTTCGTTTTGTGTTTCGTGCAGTTACAACTCAACTGTTCACATGTGCCGTCGCAGTTCTCCGTGTTTTGTGCGCCGTGTCAACAAGTGTTAGTGTTTTTATCGTCCAACGTGAACGGCTTCTTGTTTTTTGTTTTTTTGTAACTACTTTCTTTGCCCGCCATTTTTTGTATTTTCTGTGTCACCTATCTCATATTATTGTACCCCATAAGGCTGAAGAGCGGCGTATCAAGCTGCTGCCAGCCCGCCTTGTATGAGGTGCTGAAAATTACAATAAAGGAAAAAAAAAAAAAAAACACATCAGATTCAGTGGTT
This sequence comes from Schistocerca piceifrons, assembly GCF_021461385.2. Taxonomy (NCBI): domain Eukaryota; kingdom Metazoa; phylum Arthropoda; class Insecta; order Orthoptera; family Acrididae; genus Schistocerca; species Schistocerca piceifrons. Next base: position 535,027 of record NW_025729169.1, on the reverse strand, counting down.
GAATGAGACGTAAAAGTGACGTCCAGCTAAATCCGAACGTTTTGTTTGGGAAAGCTATTTGGAAAACAATTTTTGGAGAGAGGATGAAAGATCCTCTCATATATTGAATTTAAACGGTAGTGAATTGTCGTCTTTACGCTCTTACAGTGTCTGAGAGTTAAATAGAGCATGGTCGAAGGGGACAAAGGAAAGATAAACAGAGAAATCTGTCACATATAAAGAAGGGATTACATTTAATCTTGCTCGACATTTTCTCATGAAGCGCCAAAAAAAGTCTTTATCCGCCAAGTGAAACCTTATTTGTTGTATTCATGGACTGAAAACTAGGGCTACCAACGAAATGCAGTCCAATTTTGTTCCTTTTAAAATTTAAACCATAATAGAATGAGTATGTTTACCACTGTTACAAAGTCTATATACCTACGTTAAGTAATTATTCAGAAGTTTTCCTGTAGATTTTATTTTTGTTGAGAATAATAACCCTCCAAATTCAAAACGTAAACTGTCACCTGTAGTCATTGGTACGATTTAAGGTAAAATCCCTCTTTATTTTCTTTGGAAAGCAGTTTTTGTGTCTGTTCACTCTTATACAATGGCTAGCAACTCGCGATCGCGTAAAAGTAGTGAAATTTGGGGTTTCTTCGCCGATTTAGGTGATGGGAAAGCAAAGTGCAATTATTGTTCTAAGTGTATTTCATATAAAGGAGGAAATACATTTAATCTAGCGCGTCATGTTCGAGTGCTGCATCCAACAGTGCCATTGTCAGTCAGACGCTTAGCGCCCCCTGCTCCTGCATCTTCCGATATTTCTTGGATAAAAAAACCCGCACAATCCGGAACTAACATCAGCAAATGCCAGAAGCGAACAGCAGTTGGTGCCAGAAAATAACAGTACCACTTCAGTATCAGAAAGCAGACCTCCATATCACGGAACATTACCCATGTATTTTCCGAAACCTCTTTCTAACAAAAGAAATCAGGAGATAGATTTCGCACTTCTGCAGACTGTTGTAAAGGATTATTTGCCCTTCAACATAGTGGAAAGTAAACATTTCCAAAGTTTTTTAGGCAAAGTGAATGGTGCTCACAGAATGCCATCTCGGAAGACCATTTCCAATACGCTGCTACAGCAACGGTACGCCATGATGAAAGAAATTGTGAGAGCCAAAATTAATTCTGCGGAAGCGGTTGAGCTGACAATGGGTGGGTGGACCTCAACTGCAAATGAGAGTTATTTGTCGGTGACAGCACACTACGTTAAAGACCTGGAGCTGGCGTCTTCCCTCCTAGAGTGCTTTAAATACGACGAAAGGCACACGTCAGAAAAACTCTCGGAAGAACTGCTACGTGTCACAAGGGAATGGGGCATTCAAAAAAAAGTCGTCTGTGTTGTCAGCAACAATGCTGCTAACATTGTGGCAGCTATAAGACTCACAGCCTGGAAACACATCCCCTGCTTTGCGCACAGACTCAATTTAATTGTTCAGAATGAGCTTCCGCACATTAAACCCATTCTTTGTAAAGTAGAAAAAAATGTTGAATTTTTAAAGTGAAGTTCGCATGCCTGCACGAAACTGAAAAAGATGCAGGAACAGTTAAAAGAGCCAGTTCTGACACTAAAACAGGACACTGTTACAAGATGGAATTCAACCTATGATATCCTGTGAAGAATAATCGAGGTTAAGAATTCCCTAATGACAGTTATCACTCTGAATTATCCAGATCTTCCAAATCTGACTGCAGAGGACATTGCAAGTGTAACACAAGCCTGTGACCTGTTGAAAGTTTTCAAAGACTGCACTGAGGAAATGTCAAGTGAAAATGTTGTCACTGCTTCTAATGTTATGCTACTTAGTTGCTCGTTGAAAAAATGGTGCTGCCGGTTTGTTAATAACACTGAAATTCATGTAGATGTGCAACAGATGGCCGAAAAGTTAGCTGAAGACCTAAAACGACGATTTAGAAATATAGAGGAAAATTCCATTTTCGTGGAAGCAACTGCATTGGATCCCCGGTTCAAAAACACGGTTTTTCTGATAAAAATTCTGCTGAGAAGGTGAAATTAAACCTGATCAGGCACTGTGAGAAATTTGTGACGAACACATCCACTGCTACTGCAACAATCTCAGTTGCAACCACTGAATCAACTTCCAGTCTCTGGCTCGAATTTGATGAAGTGTTTTCCAGGCTGCAGAGTAATCCACACCCGAGAGCTGCTGCAATAGTGGAAGTGGACAAATATTTACAAGAGCCCCTGCTACAGAGACAAGGCAATCCACTTCAGTGGTGGTCTGAACGACTGTCAGTATACCCCTCGCTCTTTGAACTTGCAAAAAAACGACTGTGTATTGTCGCAACCTCCACGCCATGTGAAAGAGTGTTCTCGAAGGCAGGACACCTTATAACTGACAGAAGAAATCGCCTGACAGGGAAAAAAGTGGAACAAATTATGTTTTTAAACGGAAATCTCTGAAGATTCACCAAATCCGTTGATGATTATTCATAAATATATATGTGTATTTTTTAAAAAATTTAATTAGGACAATCCTCAAATTGACATTTAGTGTAATTTTTTCAATAATGTGTACGAGATAAACATTCCTACATGAACGATTATCTTTCAAGCGTGGATTGCACGCATGCTTCAGTTCCAGACTCACAAGGTAAGCATTTTATTTTCATGTTGGCTGTGCGTGCTCACACAGCCAGCCTCTTCGTTTGTATTTTAATATTCATTTGTCTGCAAGCGCTGCCAACGGTAGCTTACCCGTAGACGCGAAGTATAACTCCACAAATAGTCGCTGGTAATGATGTCAGCACTGCAGGAAGCAGCTGACGCTACCTTCCCCTCGCCCCTCACCGACTGTGACCCAGCCTCATTTAAAGTGTCAATTTTAGATGTTTCACACTATAATGCCAAGTCATGGACAGAGGTTAAGTAGTCCACCATCTCTAATGGACTTTCATATAGAGGAAAAGGATGATAGTGCAAAAAGTGACAGTGACAGCGATTGTGATAGGGATCCTTCTATCAGAAATGTAAATGCGGCAGTGAGGACAATAAAAAATTGATTTTTGCTGCAGATGTAGATGTCAGAGCTGTTCATTGTGTTTATGAACTGAAAATTGTAACAATTCACCAAAAAATTAAAGCTATCTACAATTTCAGATTTTTTTCTTTAAAAAGTAGGGACTGCTGAACCTGTTTTTTCATTATGCCACATTTATGTAAGACTATTCAAATTAAAAGTCAGTGTGATAAACAAAATGGCTTATTTATCTTTTATAAAGCATCAACGTAAGAGGGTAAAGAGAGATTTGGCAACCCACCCACCCACAGCCCCCAGAATCTTAGTAGTGGTGGCAGACTGATCTGTAATGTAGCCCAAGGTGTATCTTAGTTTTGAACGTGACAATTTGGTTGTGAGTTTGTGAAGCCAATGAATCTGAATATGAATTAAAGGCTGTGGTGACAGACTGATCAGTAGTGCAGCCTAATCTCTATGTTTGCACACCATATTTAAAGCTCTTTGCAATATTTCACACTTTCCATTATAAAATTTAAAACAGCCAGTGGTGTCACTTTCCTCAACATTGTAGCAGGACAAATGGATGCATTTTAGAGAGATCTTTAATCCAATGTAACACTTGCAGTTCATATTTTTGTAGTATGAAAATATAAATATGAAAATTGCCAAATACAGTGCTTTAGCTTTGCAAACACTTAAATATGGTGGTTTCATGGTTTAGTGCCATCTGCTTCTCACCAAAATGAGTCACTCTTAGTACAGCTTGTTGTGTTGAAGTGGTGGGAAATGTCACATCAGCAGCTGAACATCGTACCAAATTCAGAATACATTTATTAGATATTAAACAAATCTGCAATGAATATTTTCATGCATATTATAGTCAAAGTCTCGAGGTTGTTGCATTTCTTTTTTTTTTTATCATCTTTCTTATTATCCTCTGGAGCACGTGGATTATTCACTGTGGCTGTTATGTGAGTGACTTGTCATAGACTGTTGTGTCTCCATCCATTTTTCAGTTTGTTCGTATATATCAACTTTTCTTGACGTTGCGAAGGTGTTACATGGTTTCATTGTCAAACTGGTACGCACATCTAGTTGAACACATGTAAATTTGACGTTAATCATTTTGAGATTTTTCCAACTTGCCTAGGCAAATGCTAAGCTAGATTTTATTTTGCTTTCTTTTGTTAACAAGCATAAAACATGAATCATTGACATCAAGCTACTTCTTTTTTAAAGAGATAGAGACACACATTTTTTTGTTTTCGAGATTAAAGCACTGGATTATTTCTCTTATTACCACAGTATATTTGTTTCATTAATGCTTTTATTGGTAATTGTTCATGTAAGTGTTCAAGTTTTTCCTTTTATACTAAAATTGGACTGGAATGCTCTCTTTGAAATTCTGAAGGTAACAGGAATAAAATACTGGGAGCAAAAGGCTGTTTACAGCTTGTCCAGAAACCAGACTGCAGTTATAATAGTCAAGGGGCATGAAAGGGAACCAGTAGTTGAGAAGACAATGAGACAGGTTGTGACAAAGCAAGCTGGGATAATTTTAATTACCCTCTTTTTTTGCCATCTGCCTACTTAAATTCATTTTTCCACTTTTAACTAGTTACCATTAACATAAGCGAATAAAATTGCATTTTAATAAAAGAGAAATGTTGGCCCTTAGTCTTAAAGAATATAACACCAGATCTAATTTTGACTATTCCTAGTTAGTATCTTTCATTATAGGAAAAAATCAGTAATTGTTTTGTGACTTAAATTCTATTGTTGACGTATAAACATATATCAATTATGTAATGTAACATTTGGAAGACAAATGCGAGTAATCTTAAAGTATCTATTTGGCTCTCTTCAAAAACATATTAGCAAATCCAGCCCTGAATTAATTCCAAAGTAATTAACAGTTTTATCAAAACTATTGTTTGTGTAACTATATTTGTTGTCTTCATGATTTAAACAGTTCGGCTTAACCCCTGTAGTAGGAGAAACTGTTAAAAGAAATGAATCTTTTGATGTATTCAGTTAATTTAATGAGTTAAGTTTTAATTGCAATTTCTGTAAATTTAACTTTAAACAATGTGTAGTTTCAGTACCTATTATTGTGATGATATATAAGGGCCTCATTTTTGGTCATGAGACAGTCCACAGCTAAGTTTCAGATGAGAAACCTGTGTTGGTTAGAATGACAACAATGCTTCAAGTTAACTGTAGAATAAGTGTTAAACAATTAGACTGTGTGTAAAAACAATGACAGTGTCTGCTTTCCATATGAACCTATTTATTCTTCAAGAACTGTGTGAATTATGTGGTTATGTTTTTACTGCTCGTAGATGTTCAACGGTAAACTATTGTAGCAGTATGTGGAGGTTCGCCTGCAAACTATTAATGAGGCTTATGGAAAGTTTAAACAGTAGTGCACTGGCTATACATATATAACTGTGTGTTACTGGGGGATAGTGCAAAGTGAAAGTAAAAGTCAGTGAAAAGAACTGTGCATCTGTCAGCTACATTATTTACCGTAGTCAGCATCCATATTGCAGATCCCATTTTTCAGCCAGTGTAACAACACAGTACGTCAACACCAAGGACAATCAACAAACAAAGAAAAAAAAGTAGGTGGAACCGCTACAAGGGTTTTAGCTTATCCTCAGTGTTTTCAATCTGTACATTGAACAAACAGTAAAAGAAACCAAAGAAAAATGTGGAGTAGCAATTAAATTTTAGGGAGAAGAAATAAAAACTTTGAGGTTTCCTGCTGACTTTATAATTCTCTCAGGGAGAGCAAAGGACTTGGGAAAGCAGTTAAATGGAATGGATAGTGCCGTGAAAGGAGGATGTAATACGTATTTACTCGAATCTAAGCCGCACTTTTTTTCTGGTTTTTGTAATGCAGAAAACCGCCTGTGGCTTAGAATCGAGTGCAAAGTAAGCGGAAGTTCTGAAAAATGTTGGTAGGTGCCGCTACAACTAACTTTTTTTTTTTTTTTTTTCATTTATTGAATTTCAATTCCCCCCGAAGGGGGCGGGCTGGCAGCAGCTTAGTATGCCGCTCTTCAGCCGACAGATTTTGTGACAAAGGTCAAGAGAACAAATAATAAAAAACAGGCGATAAAATCGGAGACTTAGAGAGTAACAAGGCGAAAAGAAATCGTGGAACTTAAAACAACAACACAGGGATGATGACGCTAATAAAAATACATACGAAGCAGACAGGGAAAACAATAGACAATTAAAAAAACATGGCAACAGTCTGGATCCTGTTCGCAAAGGACATAAAATTCACACTGAGCGACAGCATTGTTTCCGTTCCCAACACGAGAAAGACAAACAACACGGAATAGTCACTGGAACACTACACTAAAAAGTTGGCAAATGTGACACCACAGTCGAGAGCAGGTGGGGGGAAACTGGACAGAAGATGGGAAAACAAAAAAGGGGGAAAGGAGAGGAAATGCGAAGGGGGGAGCCGGGAAAGGAGCTGAAGGAGGATGAGGACCCATAAGAGGGGTGGGGGGCAGACACGACAGGGAGTGGGGTAGGCAGAGGAGGGGAATACAAAAGGACTGGGGGGGGAGAAGTGAGGTAGGGAGAGGTGTAGTGGGGAGCAAACAGGACGGAAGGGGGGGTGGGGGAAGAAGGAGCCCAGGGAAAGGACAGAGGAAAAGAGGGGGATTGAGGATCAGAGTTGATAGGAAGGATAAATGGAGGGAGAGAGGGCATCATCCGGTAGGGGGAGCTGACGGAAGCCACCTTGGGAAAGGAGATGGGGGTGTAGAGATGGAGGGTAGGGGGGACACAACGGTGAAGACGTGGCAGGGGGCGGGGATGGGAGAGGAGAGGAGCAACCAGGGGGTGAGGGGGTTCAAGACGGCGGGAGGTGTAGAGGATGCGGATATGTTCGAGGAATAGGAGCAGATGGGGGAAAGGAATGAGATCATAGAGGATCCGCGTGGGGGACGGGAGGCGGATACGGAAGGCGAGGCGGAGTGCATGACGCTCAAGGATCTGGAGGGACTGATAGAATTTGGGGGTGGCAGATATCCAGGCAGGACTGGCATAACAGAGGATGGGACGGATTAAGGATTTGTAGGTGTGGAGGATGGTAGAGGGGTGCAACCCCCATGTCCGGCCAGAGAGGAGTTTGAGGAGTCGGAGGCGGTTATGGGCTTTGGATTGGATAGAGCGGAGATGAGGTATCCAGGTGAGGTGACGGTCAATGGTGAGGCCAAGGTAGGTGAGGGTGGGGGTGAGGCGGACAGGACGTGCGCAGACAGTAAGGGAGAAATCCAGGAGCCGGAAGGAGCGAGTGGTACGACCTACGATGATTGCCTGGGTCTTGGAAGGATTGAGTTTCAGGAGCCATTGGTTACACCAAGCAGCTAAAAGGTCAAGGTGATTCTGGAGAAGGCGTTGGGACCGTTGGAGGGTAGGAGCGAGGGCGAGGAATGCGGTGTCATCAGCATATTGCAAGAGGTGTACTGGAGGAGAGGGGGTTGGGGCATATCTGCCGTGTACAGGAGGTAGAGGAGAGGGGAGAGGACAGAGCCCTGGGGCACACCTGCAGAGGGGTAGAAGGTGTGAGAATTGGCATGATGGATGGTAACATAGGAGGGGCGGTGGGAGAGGAAGGAGGCCACCAGACGGATGTAGTTGATAGGAAGGGCGTAGGTTTGGAGTTTAAACAGGAGACCGGGATGCCAGACACGGTCGTAGGCCTTTTTGAGGTCAAGTGAGACAAAAATGGCGGAGCGACGGGAGTTAAGCTTGAGGGAGAGGAGATGAGTGAGGCGGAGGAGTTGGTCATCAGCAGAGAAGGAAGGTCGAAAGCCACATCGGGTGTTTGGGAGGAGGTGGTTTTGGTGGAGGTGGAGATGGATGCGCCGGGAAAGGATGGATTCCAAGAGCTTGCTGAACACCGATGTGAGACAGATAGGACGATAGGAAGAGGCATCAGATGGAGGCTTATTGGGTTTGGAGAACATCAGGATACGGGAGGTTTTCCACAGGTCGGGATAGAAGCCAGTGGCAAGGATGACATTGTAGAGGGTGGCAAGGAGGGAAAGGAAGGAGGGAGGGCAGTGTTTGAGGTGGTGGTAGGTAACGCAGTCGTGGCCGGGAGCAGTGTTGCGTTTAGTGCGGAGTGTGAGGCTGATGTCCTGTGTAGTGATGGGAGTGTTAAGTACAGAAGGTGGGGTGTGGCCCAAGTACTGGAAGCTAGGAGCAAGGGGAGGAACAGAGGTATTCGTACGGTCCATGACATCAGGGAAGAGGGAATAATCAAAGTGGGGATCATCTGGGATGGAAAAAACATCAGAGAGGTGGGAGGCAAAGTGGTTGGCGTTACTGAGGTTGTCAGGAAAGGGACGGTGATTAAGGAGGAGAGGGTACTGGGGGGTGGGGCGGTTCCCAGTAAGGCGGTGGAAAGCAGACCAATACTTGGAAGAGTTGATGGGGAGTGTGGTGCTGAGTTGTGTACATGTCTGGCGCCAGGCTCGGCGTTTCTTCGCAACAAGCAGGTTGCGGATGTGTCGCTGTAATTGCCGGTGGCGGGTAAGTGTATCCCGGTCATGAGTGCGGAGAAAAGAGCGGTAGAGGCGGCGGGACTCTCGAAGGAGAAGGACGGCCTGTGGAGGCACGGCGGGGCGGTGAGGGTGGATGGCTTTGGTGGGGATATGGGTGGCGACGGCGTCAGACAATGTCTGGTGCAGGAAGGCAGCAGCGCGAGCGATGTCATCAGGAGACTGGAGGGTAAGGTCGAGGCCGTCAACCTGGGTGTGAATGGAATCCCGGTAGGCATCCCAGTTGGCACGGGAGTAATCATGGACAAGTTTAGGAGGGACGTCAGGGCGAGGAGCGTGGCGGGGATGGCGACCGGTAGAGATAGTGAGGAGGACAGGAGCATGGTCACTGCCAATGAGGTCAAGGACATCCGCGGTGATGCGCCCATGGAGGTTAGGAGAGGCAAGGACCACATCAGGAGTGGTGTTGGATTCGGGCCGGGTGTGCTGAGGCGGGGGAACCAGGTCTCCCTGGAGAGTGGTGAGAAACTGATGCCACCGCCGGAGGTCGGCAGGATCACGGCTGTGGATATTGAGGTCGGCGGCAATCACGTAGGTGGAGAAGGTGCGGTCAATGTGGGCCAGGAAATCGTACGGGATGGGGGTGCGAGGGCGGACATAAATGGTGGCACAGGTGATGGTAAGGGTGGGGAAGAAGAGGCTGAGGGTGAGATGCTCGGCAGGATTGTTAAGGAGAGGTTGGGGCCGGACAGGGAGGTGCTTGAGGTGGCCTATAGCAACTCCGCCACGTGCGAGAGGGTACGGGTTATCGGTGCGGTGTAGAGTGTAAGGAGCCGTGGAGACGGAGAGACGGGGTTGAAGGAAGGTTTCATTTAGGACGAAGGCATCCATGCGGTGCTGACGTAGGGTGTGGAGGAAGAGGAGTTTGTGGGTGGGCAGGTAGCGAATGTTGTGGTACAGGATACGGTACGGTTGTTGTACCATGGGAGTGGAGAGTTAGGCAAGGGTGGTGAGGGGGGTGAAGGTGAAGTGGGCCTGGTTGTGGGAGTATGTGGCATAGATGGTAAGATGGAAGGTGGAACGGGCAGCGAGGGCGATTTGGGAAAGAGTGTGTGAGCGCTGGAAGGGGTGGATGTTTTGGAGCACAATGGTGGTGATACGGATGATGTCCCCAGCAGTAGGGGGAGGGCGGAGCGAGTTGTTGGGGTGGATGGGGTCATCAACAGGACGGACAGGAACGGTGAGCTCAGGGGTTACTGGTGGAGGTTTCGCTTTACACTTCGAGGAGTAGGTAGGATGTGGTTCGTTGCAAGTGTTGCAGGAGGGGGGAGAGGTGAGGTTGGGGCAATGCTTGAGGAAGTGGGAAGCTTTGCAGTGGGGACAAGTAGGGGGGTTCCTGCAGGCAGAGGTAATGTGGTCGTTGTAGGTGAGACAGCGTTGGCAGCGGTAGGATTGGACGGGGGAACGGGAGGGGTCCACCTTATGGCGCTGATTGTAGATGAGGGCTCCCTCGGTGAGGAGGTGGTCAATGGAGGAGGAGAATTCGGTGAATATCCGCATGAGAAAAGTCGGCCCGGCGTCATTGAAGATGCGACGGGCCGAGCAGATTTCAATGTCGGGCCGGGAGTTGAGTTCCGCCAACACCTCAGCCTCCGTGATCACGGGGCCAAGCGTCGTGATCACAGCGGTGAAGGTTGGCGGACGCTGGGGAGGTTGAGGCTGACGGGGAGAGTACGGGGTGTGGTAGGGGGTGAGGGTTGCACGTTGACCAAATTGGATACGGGGGATGCGGGAGAGGAGATCGGTGTGGAGGGAAGCACTGGGGGATTTGATGAGGACCGAGTCCTTGCGAGGAATCAGTTGGGAGATGGGAGCATTGGGGTAATATTTCCGGATGGCGAGGGTGAAGGAGCGGGCATCAAGGAATTGAGGGTCAGGATTGGAGAGGACAAAGGTGTGGGTGGCAGGCGGGGTGGGGGCGGGGGTCGGAGCCGCGTCCATGGGGGTGGGTGGGTCACGGGGGTTGGGGGTTTTTTTGGAGGAGACTGCGGGGGAAGGGTCAACATTCGGGTGCTTTGAAGGTTTCGTGGGCACGACCGGGTGGAGAGGGGGCAGGGGTAGGGGTTGCAGGGGAAGATGGCGGGGGGCAGGACCACCCTGAGCAGCGGATGATGCAGACGGAGGGGGCGTGGGTGTCACTGAGACTGTGGAACGTCGAGCAGAGATCCGTGCTGGCTTGGAGCCTGTCGGAGGCGGTGCGGGGAGCGGCGGAAAGTCAGTAGCTGTCGATGGGGCGACAGTGATAGGGGAGGAGGAGTTGGGGGTGGTTACAGCCGAAAGTGGTGCAGGGGTGGGGTGGACAGGGAGAGAAGGGAGGACGGGAAGTGGGGTGGAGGAGGAGCTCCATGTGATGGTGGTTGGAGCATCGGAGGGAGAGGTGAAAATGATAGTGGTGGTGGTGGTGGGTTGGGACACGGCGGTGGCGCGCGAGAAGGGCGGCGGCGGCGACCAGACGGCGACGGCGGCGACCGGCAGGCGGCGGCGGCGGCGGCGGCGGCGGCGGCGGCGAGCAGCGGCAGGCGGCAGGCGACGGCGGCGAGCACCGGCAGGCGGCGACCAGGCGGCGGCGGCGGCGAGCCCCGGCAGGCGGCGACGGCGGCGGCGGCGGCGGCGGCGGCGAGGACCGGAATGCGGCGACCAAACGGCGGCGCAGACGGCGACGGTGGCGACCGGCAGGCGGCGGCGGCGGCGGCGGCGGCGGCGAGCACCGGCAGGCGGCAGGCGACAGCGGCGAGCACCGGCAGGCGGCGACCAGGCGGCGGCGGCGAGCCCCGGCATGCGGCGACGGCGGCGGCGGCGGCGGCGGCGGCGGCGGCGAGGACCGGAAGGCGGCGACCAAGCGGCGGCGGCGGCGAGCACCGGCAGGCGGCGGCGAGGAGGGCCGGACGGCGAGCAGTAAGGACGGCAAGCAGACGACACTGCAAGGAAACGGCGGGAATCTTCCACGTCGAAGTTGCACCCTGAGAGTAGCCCAGGCAGTGAAACTCTTCGATGAAGAAGAGAGGGAATCCAACCCTCGAATGCTACAACTAACTTCTGCCATCGAATATTTGTAGTACTATACAGGCATGCTTTCCAGGCACAAAGATAAGTACTGACACACCAAACCTCTGTGTCAGTAAATAAATTAAAAGAAAGGGTAGAAGAATGTAAACATTATGCCATATATTCTTTTGTGTTTGCTGCTATCTCATTTAAATCCTGCCTGCCTAATAAACTACGAAACTAGAGCGAAACAACAGCAAAAGCAGAAGAATATACATATCAAGTCATGTTTATATTTATATTATTCTTATGCTGAATAGTGATACAGTCAGAAATGAAGCATGGCAATTGACTAGATTTTTAAATCTAAGATGAATCTGATTTCTGTGCAGAATGTAATGTACTAAAGAGGCGTCTCCAAAGATTTTCAAATGGAGAAAAATTTTCTCTAAACTCTCGTTCAGAACATCATCTATAATACGCAGTCTATTATTCGGTGCTTGTTGCTCATTATCAAAGAAAGCAGCAGTGTTGGTATCAACAAATAGCAGTCTCTTGCCATTGTTGCGCTTATTAGACAAGTCCTCTCTCTTTTTTTTTTAATTGTAAGCCGCAGTAGCGCTCACAAAAGCAAGACATGCCGCGAGCAGCAACAGGTCGTAAACAAACAATGCATGACACAGTACAATAATGCATTTTTCGCTTAGAGTGATGTAAAAACCTATAACAAAGAAAACGGCACTTACCAGATCAAAATAAGCAACCAATTCTAACCAGACGAAGCACGTCAAAAAGGAAGGGTACCCGTATAAATACGGACGGAGCACCTGACACATAGCAATGGCTGCTTGGTAAAGCTTAACTGTTAAACTTATGACTCGAGCCAAACTACTGTAGCTGTATCTTCATCCCTCCGACTTCAGTTGTGTATCATGTTACAATGGACCAACTTTGTTTCAATTTGGAGGTGCGGTCTAAAACATTTCTCTCCCCTTGAATTTCGAGTCTCAAATTTCAGGTGCAGCTTAGTTTCTGGAAATTATTTTTCCCTTGATTTCGAGTCTCATTTTTCAGGTGCGTCTTGGATTCGAGTGCGGCTTTGATTCGAGTAAATATGGTAAACATCAACAAAAGCGAAATGGATAAACGAGAGTAGTTGAATTAAATCAGATGATGCTAATAGTATTAGATTAGGAAATGGGACGCTTAAAGTAGTAGATGAGTTTTGCTACCTGTGCAGCAAAGTAACTGATGATGTCAGAAGTAGAGAGGATATAAAAGATAGACTGGCAGTGGTGAGAAAAACATTCCTGAAGAAGAGAAATGTGTTAACATTGAATATAGACTTAAGTGTTAGAAAGACTTTTCCAAAGGTATTTGTCTGGAGTGCATCCATGTATGGAAATGAAACATGTTCGATAAACACTTTAGACAAAAAGGGATAGAAGCTTTTGGAATGTGGTGCTGCAGAAGAATGTTGAAGATTAAATGGGTCAATCATGTAACTAAGGAGGTACTGAATGGAGTTGATGAGAAAAGAAATTTGTAGCACAACTTGACCAAAGGATGGGATTGGTTGATAGGACACATTCTGTGACATCAAGGGATCACCAATTTAGAATTGGACAAACGTTTGGGGAGTAAAAATTGTAGAGGGAGACCCAGTAAGCAGTTTAAGAAGGATGTATGTTGCAGTAGTTATTGGGGATAAAGAACCTCGGACAGTATAGGGTAGCATGGAGAGCTGCAACAAACCAGTATTCAGACTGAAGACAACAACAACAACAACAACAACAACAACAACAACTAAAAGATGGCAATAAAATCATAATCCAACATAACCTTTATAGATGGACTATCTGTGGTTGAGTGACCATGTACACTTACCAACACCAAAACTGGCCACAGGAAATTATGGCCAGAGGTGAAGTCTTGTATGATACTGCCACAACAAAATGAAGCATGTCACTTTTTCACTTTATAAATTATAGAACTGATCATATTTTAGAAGCATATCTTATAAGGTGAGGACATCAAGGATGTGCAAGTTGCTGGAATTCCAAAACTTGTCATCTGTTCAAATATAGTAAAATTAAAATGTTTCCAAGACTGTGAATTGCACAATTTATTTTGATATCAATGTCACTAGTCATCTCCAAAGGTTAAAGTCACCTCATTTCATTTTCAGTTTACTCTGAGGCCACTCTAAAGAGGAAAAATTACTTGGAATATTATGGAAAACTGGTCCTGTCACTATTCTAGACCTGTATATTCTTTTAAAAAAAAACTGTAAACAGAATATAGTGTCACTGTCGAAAAATACTCTGCATAGCTACTGATGGTGGTCTTTTCAGTTAAATGGATAACATCATTAATTTCTGCTGATTGGAGTGCAGGTTCAACTCCCATTTTGATTCCCTGATTTTTCCTTATGACACACATTCCTTTCTTTTGACAGTCCACTGTGTCTGACATCTTCCACAATAATATGAGGCAAATTCAGAAGTAAGGGCTGTTTGCTCATAAAAATATGTGTATTCATTATAAAAAGTGTTTGGTGTTTGTTGCTTGCTTTAATTTCCCACAAATCTTCTCTACTTCTCCATGTAAACACTGTCCACTTCTAAGCACTTTTTGTAATGCTCTACTAGCTTCTTCATCTCCTCTGCATAGAAGTTCTTTGCCTGGAAATTGAACCAGTTGACAATATCCATCTTGAGATCCTCATCATCTTCAAACAATTGTTCCAAGTGCAAGAATAGCTAGTAATTGCTGGATGTGGGTCAGAACTGTAGAGTGGTTGTTTGAAAAGTCTCCAACATAAATGCCGGATCTTTACCGTTATATGGACAGTGTGTGCACACACATCAAGGAGAAGGCCTATCTCAGATGGCAGTTTCCCACACCATCAATCTTTGATGGCACATCTCAACTTTGTGAGCACTTCACAATACGTGTCAACAACTATTAACCCATGTTATATGAAATCAACCAAAGAAGTGTCCTTTTCATCCCAAAAACACTATCCATAATTTCTTGAGTATGCGGATTACTTTAAGTTTTTTGGCTTTGGTGAAGCTTAATGGCACCACTCCATTGCCAGTTGTTTCAACTATGCAATGGTTTAGGATATCCGTATATTGTTACCCACAACTGTGTGGAAAACAAATCATCTCCATCTTGTCAATAGTGTTCCAAAAACACCTGCCCTCATGATATGCTTTGACCTTTGTGTCGGTTAAACATTTTTGGTACTAATCCTGCACGCAATTTGCAATATCTGAGGCAGTCCCTTGACAGTCTCATAAACAGAAGTGTGTGCAACACAAGGATACTCATCAGGCAGAGCACCAATTGTGACTCATCAATCAAACTGCAGTATTTGGCTCACGTGTTGAATGATTTCATCGGTCTAGATACTGAACCTGTCACTCTGCTATTCATGATCCACATTTTTACCACCACTTTTTAAGTCTTAGTTCCATTGTCTTATCGTTTCTTCATTCATTATTGTAGACCTATAAAGTAGTCAGAACTTCAGATGAATTTGGTCTGTAGTTTCTTTTGCATGCAAAAATCAGATTGCCACCCGTATTTCACAACTTGTTTGAACAACAATTTTTGAAGCCATTGTTTTTTGCTTTCACCCTGTGTCAAATAACCATTGAATCTAAACAATGACTTCTGTGACATTGTAAACAGTTGGTAGAGAGCATTGCATTCATTCTACTTTGTTCCGGGGTGGCAGTATTTAAATATAAGCAGATAGCCCCTGCTTCTCAAATATGTGTCATTATGTGGAACACATTCCTTTTATACCATAATGTACACTTAATTTCCAACACTAGAGGCAATGGTAAGTTGGCTACAAATTGAGGAGGCTCATTTCTGTTGACAGCTTTTTGTAAAACTGGCAACAGTCTAGCAGTTCACTGGCAGCTATTTCTGCTGTTAGACAACCAATGTGAGGTGGCTCCAGCATATGGAAAAAATAATGACATTATAATAAGAACAATATACTAACAATATATGAATTTCATTACAGTTAAGTGAAAGGTTGATGGTTTCCAAAAGATGATATTCAGTTTATGCAACAGCAGCAATAATAACACAAAAGATTTT
Organism: Schistocerca piceifrons; assembly: GCF_021461385.2. Classification (NCBI taxonomy): domain Eukaryota; kingdom Metazoa; phylum Arthropoda; class Insecta; order Orthoptera; family Acrididae; genus Schistocerca; species Schistocerca piceifrons. The sequence continues at coordinate 519,300 of NW_025729169.1, read as the reverse complement.
TTTCTATGATTTCGTTACTGAATTCCATTCGGTCGTTTTGCAGCTTGATTACAGAAAGAGAAAATATCTGACTTAAATATATTGGTTCTGCAGCAATATTTGAAGTGACTATTACAGTACCCATCATATGTGGAGAAAACATTGTACCACATGGCTAACAGGATACTGCTGTTGCAGATACTCATTTTACTGTAATGGTGGTTAAGGCAGATAGCTCATAAACTGAGATTTAAAGTCAGTTGAAATGTGCATATGTGACCATCTTCCTTGAGTCAGAAATTTAAAATTTATAGGCTCAGTTTCAAATCTTATTTGTGAACTAGCTGAGAAACCCAGTGTTGTCCAGGTATTTATTCATAGCTGTGCTCAAGACTTCAAATGCATGGAATTTATTTTTGATTTGTAAAGCTTCTTTGTATATGAAATTTGGAGTAGTATGAGTGAGGCCACGAACAAAGAAATTGTTTGCTTCACTGACAGAGGAGAGAGCTATGTAGAGCTGACCATGCGAACAGCAACTGGCTGACCCTAAGACCTGTGCCCACACCACACAGCATCTGGCCGTTTGCTTTGTTTATGGTCATGGCATCACATAAGCTCACTGAGTGAAGGGTTTTGAGGAGCGAAAAATGCCTTATGCTCTCAACCAGAGTTATGTTGTGCCTCAATTTCAGAAGGAGTTTCCAAAGCAGTTTAAAGCCTGATGTTCTCAAGCCACAGAAAGTCATGCCTCAGGGTCTTCATTGAGTTCTTGAGACCAAATAGTCCTCAGTCTTTTAGCTGTTCTGAGGCATTCAGAGAGACTTGACTGTTTTCTAGGCATTTTTTTGTAGCAATGAAAATGTAATGAGTAGGCACCCAAATCACAGAGCAAAGTTAATAAATTCATTTTTTTCTAGCAAAAAATATAAATAAAACCTATCAAACAAAACAAAGCAGTGTCATCAAGTTTTTAATATATAAAGTGAAATCAGTAAATCCGTACATCCTTGACAAGTAAATTCAATATTTGTTTGTATTCATAAAGATAAGACTGCAGTGCTTAATTCTGCCACTGACGTAAACTTCGGAAAATGCTTCTACCACTGTGGTAAATGTAAATGTCATGTGACTAGGGCCTCCCGTTGGGTAGGCCGTTCGCCAGGTGCAAGTCTTTCGATTTGATGCCACTTTGGCGACTTGCGCATCGATGGGGATAAAATGATGATGATTAGGACAACACAACACCCAGTCCCTGAGCGGAGAAAATCTCCAACCCAGCCGGAAATCGAACCCGGGCCCTGAGGATTGACAGTCTGTCACACTGACCACTCAGCTACCCGGGGCAGTAAAAAACCCTCACTATGAAAGATGTCAAATACAAATAAAACTACCAAAGAAAATAAGGCAATATCATTGAGTTTTTAATTCACAAAGCCAAATCAGTAAATCTATATATCCTAACAGAGTAAATTCTCTGTTAGTTTTTATTCATAAAGATCAGATTGCAGTGCTTAAGTCTATCACTGACATAAACTTCCAACAATGTGTCTGTCACTAAGTTTAAAAAAAACTAACAGTGCCATCTATGATGATTAAACATCTGTACTACTAAGCTGAGTCAACAATTTTATGTAAAATGTTAAATTATGATATCTTTTGTTTTTCTGTGATCTGATTTTGATGAAAGAAAGCCTATATGTTGCCCAAGCTATGCTCAAGTCACCTGTGAAAAACTCATGAAAATTTGTCCAGTAGTTTCAGAAATTGGCATGTTCAAATGGACAGATGTGATGGTTTTGGATAAAATTTTAAATTACAATATCTTTTTTTTCTGTGATCTGATTTTGATAGAACTAAAGCCTAAGTGCCCGAAGCTACATTCAAGTTACCCCATGAAAATTTGTATAGTTAATAGTTTTGGAAACAAGTGTGTTCAGACAGTTAGACATGACTGTTTTACAGTTTTATTATTAGTACAGATTGTTAACAAACAAAATTTCAAATGAATTTGTCTGGGTAAATCAGGTTCGCTACAGGAAATGACAATTGGGTTTCTAAATTTTTGTGGGATGTTGCCATATCTTGACTACATTGACAACAGGGAGAATGTCTTCCCATAGCCAACCTATTTTAATTGAGCAGATCCAGAAGTCTTGTGCTGCTAAGAATAGCCAATTGTTGTCCAGTCCTCAGAGATGAGGGATAGTCAAACATAAAAAAGAAAGAGTGTCAAAATAACAAAAGAGGCTAAAGCTGGCTAGACATAATGTTCAGATGCATTGATGGCAACCTACATCATAAATTAAGAGGTGGTGGTTTACCAAACTGAACAAGGCCTGTGGTTTCTATACAGCAACCCACAGCAGGGTCAGATTATTCTTAATTTAGTTTCTGATAGTTTCACATTAATAATGTCTTGTAGATTATCAGAACATTTACATAGAATTATCAAGGAGGTGTAATTCTTAGAACTGACTGCTAACATACTCCATCTACAAGTGATATTTCTGGGAACCAAAGTCTCCTCTATAGGAACCAACATGGGTTCCAAAAATGATCGAGTGAAACCCAAGTTGCTTTGTTCATCCAAGAGACCCAGAAAACAGTAGACACAGATGTCCAGGTAGATGCCGTGTTCCTCAACTTCTGGAAGGCATTTAATACTGTTCCACACTGTTGCCAAATGAACAAAATACGAGCATATGGAATATCAGACCTGGTGTGTTATTGGGTTGAAGGGTTTTTAACTAACAGAACACATCATGTCATTCCGAATGAGAGAAGTCTTCAGACCTAAAAACACTTTGGATGTGCCCTAAAGCAGTGTTATAGGACCACTGTTTTTCACAATATATATAAATGACCTAGTATATAATTGGAAGTTCCATGAGGCTTTTCACAGATGACACTCTTGTGTAAAAAGTCACGATGGTAGAAAATTGGTCCTTGACATCAACAAATGTAACATATTGTGAATACATAGACAGAAAGATCCTTTATTGTGTGATTACAAAACTGGAGAACAGTCACTGGAAGCAGTTACTTCCATTAAAAGCCTAGGAGAGTGCTACAGAGCAATTTGAAGTGGAAGTGATGATAAAATTAATCACACATAAGGTAGATGCCAGAATGAGAGTCACTGGAAAAATCCTCAGGAAATGTCCATCAACAAAGGAAGTAGCATCAATATGCAACCCGTACCAGATTGGACTGATAGAGGAAACAGAGGAGACCCAAAGAAGGGCACCTGTAGTTTGTGGTCTAGCGGCTAGCGTTGCTGCCTCTGAATCACGGGGTTCGATTCCCAGCTGGGTTGGGGATTTTTCTCTGCACAGGAACTGGGTCCTTGTGTTGTCCTCATCATTTCATCATCATCATCATCTTTCATGACAGTGGCTAGATCAGACTGTGTAAAAATTGGGACTTTGTACGGGGTCTGATGACCGCGCAGTTGAGTGCCCCAAAAACCATTCATCATCATCATCATCATCATTATCATCATCATCATCATGACCATTACCACAATCAAAGAAGAGCAGTATGTTTCATTACATATTCATTTAGCAAGTGTGGAAACATCATGGAGATGCTCAGCCAGCTTCTGTGGCAGATGCTGCAAGTGAGGCTTTCTGCATCACAGTATTGTCTGCTGTTAAAGTACTGAGAGCATACATTCTTAGAAGAGTCAGTCAGCATATTGCTGTCTCCTATGTATATATCGCAAAAAATCCATCAAGATAAAATTGGAGAGATTCAAGTCCACACGGAGGCATACCACCAATTTATCTTCCAACAAACTGTACGCAACAGGAACAGGAACAGGAAAAGGGGGAAGTGACACTGGTACACAAAGTACCCTCAGCCACACATCTTAAGGAGGCTTGTGGAGTGTAGATGTAGATTTAGATTGGGAATGCTAATATTAATTTCAGTTAGTCCACTAATGACATACTGAATAAATTCCTAACTACTGTGAATGTTGAGTGTCCTGTGGATTTCATCAACTGCTGTGTCAATTTAACTGTTGAAATAATGCAGACAGATGAAAAGTTCTTCGTTTTTATAGTTTGAGGACTCTTCGTAGCTGCATGTTACTGGGTACAGTAACTAGTAGAATAGCTAAGTGCTATACTAAGTATTTTCCTACTGTAACATTCAATTTCCAGTATGATTCATAAGTCTTCTGGCTACCTCAATTCAGTATCTGCTAGGCATAGTCATAGGTATCTGCTTTTGGCAAAACCAAGTGTGTTTCTTTAATCTAAAATACGTATTTTTATCTGATTGCACATTGCTATACCTTGTGTCAACTCATTTGACTGGGAAGAGTGTGTAACACAATTGTTGAAAAATCATAACTGACAAACGCTTGAAAAAGAAAGGTCTCTTACAAACCATGCATAGAAAACTTCACGTACCATCTTTCAGAGTAGAAATTATGAATGTTCTGAAACTTCCCTAAGATATTATGCAGATGAAATTAAATAACTATCAGCTCGTACAGAAGTTTACAAGCAGGCATTCCTCCCATGCTCTATCTACGAATGAAACAGGAAGAAACCTCAATGTATGATACAATGAAAAGTACCTACTGCCATGTGCTTCAAAGTGATTGTGTGGAGTATAGATGAAGATTCATGTGTAAAAACTAGTTTGCTAAAATAAAGTCTTATGATAACATCAGTGACAAGAATTTTGATTTCCTTTGACAATTACAAACAAGGTGTGATAAAAATTACAAAAGCAATTAATAGGCTGATTTATATCACTTCTTTTCAGTAGATTAAGCAGTAAAAAATGTGGAAATTAGCTCATATCTGCAACAATTGATGTAATTACCTGTCTCTTTGTTTGTTTCTTTTTTGATGTGCATTTTGATTGATTACTGTGTGGCATCAGATAATTTTTAATTAGGTTGAAATATACATTTTCTCCTGCCACCATGTTTCCTCACTGGCACAGATGATCTAAACTGGTACTCATATATGATGCAAAATTGCACTTGAATACAGTCTGTTTCAACATAAAAATTGCGCAATATCTCACTGCATTGTGACATTTGCGGTAAGCTTCTTTCGCAGTTATTTACAATATAAGCTAATAATGGTTAATCTGTAATTCATTAGAATTTCAGGTAAAGTTGAATCTGATAACTGATTTTATACTTTAAGATCTCTCCTGTCATGCCCTGTATAGGAAGTTGTCACATTGGTGGTATTAGCAGCCACTAAGTTCTTGGATATTTCCACATGAGGTAACTTCCAGTTCTGGGAAAATACTGGTATACCACTTTTGAAACACTGGTATACCACTTCTTTAAGAAATCAATCATACACCTCAAACGTTAATGATGTATTATCATTTCTATTGCAAGTGTTCCACTCCACACAGTCTTCATTCTGTTTATAGTATAGATTTTCCATAGACAATCACTCAACAAAAAAGCAGGAATCAGAGGCATTTACTGTGATGCAAAGAGCATGACATTGTCGATGGATGTCCCAAACAGCTCTGGTGCATAACTTGTCTCAAGATGGATAGCTAGTAATTTCCTTTGTTGCAAAAATTTTTTGGACAGAAGTGTTAGCATTCTGAAAAGTTAAGTAAATTATATCATTGCTTTAGTGAGATACTCCAAACAGATCTACTGCATCACAAAAACATTAAAGAATGAACAGTCTCAAAAACTGGGTTTGAAAGTTTAATACTACACTCCATTTACTGCTAGATCACTGACATACACAATAGCATACACTGAGGTGATAAAAGTCATGGGGTACACCCAAATATTGTGTTGGTCGTCCTTTTGCCCAATGTAGTGCAGCAACTCAACATGGCATGGACTCACAAAGTTACTGGAAATCCCCTGCAGTAATATTGAGCCATCCTGCCTTTGTAGCCACAGTGCAGCTAGTGCAGGATTTTGTGCACAGAACTGATCCGTCGATGATGTCCCATAAATGTTTGATGGGATTTAAATCGGGTGATCTGCGTGGCCAAACCATTTTCTCAGATTGTTCAGAATTTTCTTCAAACCAATCGCAAACAGTTGTGGGCCGATGACATGGCGCATTGTCATCCATAAAAATTCCATCATTGTTTGGGAACATGAAGTCTCTGAATGGCTGCAAATGGTCTCCAAGTAGATGAAAATAACCATTTCCAGTCAATGATTGGTTCGTTCCATGTAAACATAGCCCATTATGGAGCCACCACCAGCTTGCACAGTGTCTTGCTGACAAATTGGGTCCATTGCTTCATGGGGTCTGCACCACACTTGAACCCTGCCATCAGCTCGTACCAACTGCACCCGGGACTCATCTGACCAGGCTATGGCTTTCCAGTCATCTTGGGTCCAACAAATATGGTAATGAGCCCAGGAGAGGCACTGCAGGCGATGTGCTGTTAGCAAAGGCACTTGCATCAGTCTGCTGCCTTAGCAAAGGCAGTCTGCTGCCGTAGCCCATTAACGCCAAATTTGGCCGTGCTGCCCTAACGGATACATTCTTCGCGCATCCCACATTGATTTCTGTGTTTATTTCACACAGTGTGGCTCATCTGTTAACACTGACAGCTCTACACATATCTTGCTGCTCATGGTCATGAAGTGAAGCCCATCGGCCACTGCGTTGTCTGTGATGATAGGTAATGCATGAAATTTGGAAGTCTTGACACAGTCTTGATTCTGTGGATTTCAGACTACTGAAGTCTCTAACAATTTCCAAAATGGAATGTCCCATGCACCTAACTCCAACTACCATTCCACGTTCAGCGTCTGTTAAGTCTTGTCGTATGGCTATAATCACATCGGAACCTTTTCATATGAATCACCTGAGTGCAAATGACTACTTCACCCTTTCATACCTTGTGTACGCGATACTACTGCCATCTGTATATGTGCACATCACTATCCCATGACTTTTTTCATGTCAGTGCACTGTTCAGATGGTAGAGAACTGTACAGACTGCTGCTGTCTGCAGCTTATGTGGAAGCAGGACTTAATTGTGAAAGTTAATTGTTGAATTAAGTGATCACCTCTAGCAGCCGGTGGCCAGGATTTTGGATAAAACCTGTGTACATGGTTTCTGAGGCTAGTTGCAATGATGCTGTTTGATAGAAACCATTGAGGTTCACTTCCATTGGCTGTCATAATAAAATTGATTTGAACCTGGAAACTCAGTGTCAGTGTCTTCTGTCCTTAGCCCACTGATAAGGAATGGCTCTGGCTTCTGAAACATTTAAGAATAATAAAATATTGGTGATCTGAGAATTCTTCATTACTGTTCACATGTCACTGTTTAATAATAATAATAATAATAATAATAATAATGGATCAAAATTAACTTTAATAAAAAAACTAGTAGTTTGAATTGAATATTTCAACCAGTCACAAGACACACCTTCAGAAGTAATGGATAACTTGAAGGAAAACCTCAGTACAATAATGTATAGTTTCCACAGGCGAGATATTACTATCAGAAGAGATTTTAACCATGTCAGTAATGTAAAGGTACTTGGGATGAAGTAAAAATTGATGAGACTCTACAGAAATATACACCTAGCAAAACAGTTAAGTAGATCCCCCATCCCACAGGTAAACAAACAGTATTATGAAGATATACCATAAAATAATGCCTTTTGCACAAGCCATGTAAAGTAAAATGTAGAACTGCAGACAGATCTAAAAATGGCTACCAGAAGGGCAATGTCTAGTCTTCAGACTTCTATTGTCAAATCTCTCACAAAACCATAAAGCATTTTTAAGTCTGACTATATTATAAAATCTAATATTTTAACACTTGTCCAAAACTGACACCAGATAAATATTAGTTGAAAACAGAATTCTGCTTCTGGTTAAACTTCACAGGGTCTTCAAGTCAGACAAATCCAAGTCAAATAGTGTGTGTAATTTTCATTGACTGATAGAGAGGACGTGTTACCCTGACTGAAAGAAGTAATAATAATAATAATTCCCGTGGAGGCCCGGGAAAAGAATAGGCCTCCGGTATGTTCTGCCAGTCGTAAAAGGCGACGAAAAGAACAAACCACTAATAGGGCTAACCCCCCTTTTAGTGTGATTACTTGGTTCAGGACAGAACTAAAGAAGCCTCGGACAAGCGCCGTCATGGTCGGGGACGATGCTTGAACCCTATGCCAGCCCACAATGGTAACGACACTGCTAGCCAACTGGAAAATGATTTAAATCCAAATAGAGGTGTTTTGCAGGATATGCTTCCTGCAACCACCCTAGAAGGAAAACAAAGACAGAGGATGAGATGGTCAGATGAAGTTAATCGACACCTCATGTTCTGTTATTACCAAGCAACAAACCTAGGAACCAACACAACTGGATACAGATCGCAAGTATTCACAACATTTATTACCAGATACCCGGAATAAAAATTTTTAACATAACAACGACTAGCTGATCAGATCCGTGTAATAATAAAAAATAACAGGATACCCCAGTCAGAATTAGAAAACATCAAACAATAAGTACAACAAATACTGGAACAAAATAATGTGCAATTAGAAGAAGAAGAAAATACAGTGCTGGACTCAAACATCCCAGAGAAAGCAAACAAAGAACAAAACGCGTCAATTAAACAACCAAAGGAAAACAAAATCTTAAGACAGCCACCAGAACAAGCACAAATAGAACACGAAGTGACACTCATGTTAGATATAGAAGAAAAAATTTCAGCTGACATATAAAGAATACAAAGACACAAATACAGACATTAGACCATTCTTGCATAGACCACCAAATAACCCACAAGTCGAAACAACAATAAAAACTATCAACACAATCATACACAACAAAATAAATGGAAAAACAACTATGGAAGAGTTACAACTACTGGTTTATATAGGAGCACTCACTACACTAAATATACACACTAGGCAGAGATCAGAACCAACCAACACACAGAAGAAACCCACAAAACCAGCATGGCAACACAGGCTACAGATCAGAATAGAAAAACTGAGAAAATACATCGGACAGCTAACACAATTTATAAGAAATGAAATGTCAGAAAAAAAACGAAAAAGGTTAGGTAAAACCTCACAACAAGAAGCGATTGAGCAATTACATGAAAAGAAGCAGAAATTACAAGCATTGGCCAAACGACTTAGAAGATACAAAAAATGTGAAAATAGAATGAAACAAAACCAAACATTCAACACAAACCAAAAAAGATTTTACCAAACAATAGATAACACACACATTAAAATAGACAATCCATCAAACATAACAGACATGGAACACTTCTGGAGCAACATATGGTCAAACCCGGTACAACATAACAGGCATGCACGGTGGATACAAGCAGAAACAGACTCATACAAGATGATAACACAAATGCCTGAAATGATAATTTTGCAACATGAAGTCACCCGAGCAATTAATTCTACGCACAATTGGAAAGCCCCTGGAAATGATAAAATAGCAAATTTCTGCCTAAAGAAGTTCACCTCAACACATTCACATCTAACTAAATTATTTAACAGTTACATTGCAGACCCATACACATTCCCTGATACACTTACACATGGAATAACCTATCTGAAACCTAAAGATCAAGCAAACACAGCAAACCCAGCTAAATATCGCCCCATAACATGCCTACCAACAATCTACAAAATATTAACTTCAGTCATTACACAGAAATTAATGACACATACAACACATAACAAAATTATAAATGAAGAACAAAAAGGCTGCTGCAAAGGAGCACGAGGATATAAAGAGCAACTGATAATAGATACAGAGGTGACATATCAAGCTAAAACTAAGCAAAGGTCGCTACACTATGCATACATTGATTACCAAAAAGCTTTTGATAGTGTACCCCACTCATGGTTACTACAGATATTGGAAATATACAAAATAGATCCTAAATTGATACAGTTCCTAAACATAGTAATGAAAAACTGGAAAACCACACTTAATATCCAAACAAATTCAGATAATATCACATCACAGCCAATACAGATTAAGCGTGGAATATACCAAGGAGACTCATTAAGGCCTTTCTGGTTCTGTCTTGTCTGAACCCACTATCCAACATGCTAAATAATACAAATTATGGCTATAATATTACTGGAACATACCCACACAGAATCACACATTTGCTATACATGGGTGATCTAAAACTACTGGCAGCAACAAATCAACAACTCAACCAATTACTAAAGATAACAGAAGTATTCAGCAATGATATAAATATGGCTTTTGGAACAGACAAATGTAAGAAAATAGCATAATCAAGGGAAAACACATTAAACAAGAAGATTACATATTGAATAACCACAGTGACTCCATAGAAGCGATGGAAAAAACAGATGCCTATAAATATCTAGGATACAGACAAAAAATAGGAATAGATAATACAAATATTAAAAAAGAACTAAAAGAAAAATATAGACAAAGACTAACAAAAATACTGAAAACAGAATTGACAGCAAGAAACAAGACAAGAACTATAAATACTTATGCTATACCAATATTGACCTACTCATTTGGAGTAGTGAAATGGAGTAACATAGACCTAGAAGCACTCAATACACTTACACGTTCACAATGCCACAAATATAGAATACATCACATACATTCAGCAGCAGAAAGATTCACATTAAGCAGAAAGGAAGGAGGAAGGGGATTCATCGACATAAAAAAACTACATTATGGACAGGTAGACAATTTAAGAAAATTCTTTATAGAACGAGCAGAAACTAGCAAAATACACAAAGCAATCACTCATATAAATACATCGGCTACACCACTGCAATTTCATAACCACTTCTACAACCCTTTAGATCACATAACATCAACAGATACGAAGAAAGTAAATTGGAAAAAGAAAACACTACATGGCAAGCACCCGTATCATCTAACACAGCCACACATTGATCAAGACGCATCCAACACATGGCTAAGAAAAGGCAATATATACAGTGAGATGGAAGGATTCATGATTGCAATACAGGATCAAACAATAAACACCAGATATTACAGCAAGCATATTATTAAGGATCCCAATACCACAACAGATAAATGCAGACTTTGCAAACAACAAATAGAAACAGTAGATCACATCACAAGTGGATGTACAATACTAGCAAATGCAGAATACCCCAGAAGACATGACAATGTAGCAAAAATAATGCATCAACAACTTGCCATAAAACATAAACTAATAAAACAACACGTTCCCACATACAAGTATGCACCACAAAATGTACTGGAGAATGATGAATACAAATTATACTGGAACAGAACCATTATAACAGATAAAACATCACCACATAACAAACCTGACATCATACTCACCAATAAAAAGAAGAAATTAACACAACTAATCGAAATATCCATATCCGATACAACAAACATACAGAAGAAAACAGTAGAAAAAATTGAAAAATACATCCAAGTGGCTGAGGAAGTCAAGGACATGTGGCATCAGGATAAAGTTGACATTATACCGATTATACTATCAACTACAGGAGTCATACCACACAGTATCCACCAGTACATCAACGCAATACAGCTACATCCAAACGTATACATAAAACTACAGAAATCCATAATTATTGATACGTGTTCAATAACCTGAAAGTTCCTAAATACAATGTAACCTATACCGTACAGTTAAAAGGAAGTCACACTTGATCAAGGTCCGCGTCACTTTCCATTTTTAACCAGACCTAAGGTCTGAGAAAAATAGAAATAATAATAATAATAGAACATGAAGTGACACACATGTTAGATATAGAAGAAAAATTTCAGTTGACATATATGGAATACAAAGACACAAATATAGACATTAGACCATTCTTGCATAGACCACCAAATAACCCACAATTCGAAACAACAATAACAACTATCAACACAATCATACACAACAAAATAAATGAAAATACAACTATGGAAGGGTTACAACTACTGGTTTATGTAGGAGCACTCACTACACTAAATAAACATTCAGGCAAATGCCGGGATGGTTCCTTTTGAAAGGGCACGGCCGATTTCCTTCCCAATCCTTCCCTAACCTGAGCTTGCGCTCCGTCTCTAATGACCTCATTGTCGACGGGACGTTAAACACTAACCACCACCACCACCACTAAATAAACACACTAGGCAGAGATCAGAACCAACCAACACACAGAAGAAACCCACAAAACCAGCATGGCAACACAGGCTACAGATCAGAATAGGAAAACTGAGAAAAGACATCGGACAGCTAACACAATTTATAAGAAATGAAATATCAGCCAAAAAACGAAAAAGGTTGGAAGCAATAGAGCAATTAGATGAAAAGAAGCAGAAATTACAAGCATTGGCCAAACGACTTAGAAGATACAAAAATGTGAAAATAGAATGAAACAAAACCAAACATTCAACACAAACCAAAGGAAATTTTACCAGACAATAGATAACACACACATTAAAATAGACAATCCACCAAACATAACAGACATGGAACACTTCTGGAGCAACATATGGTCAAACCCGGTACAACATAACAGACATGCACGGTGGATACAAGCAGAAACAGACTCATACAAGATGATACCACAAATGCCTGAAGTGATAATTTTGCAACATGAAGACACCCGAGCAATTAATTCTACGCACAATTGGAAAGCCCCTGGAAAGAAAATAGCAAAGTTCTGGCTAAAGAAGTTCACCTCAACACATTCACATCTAACTAAATTATTTAACAGTTACATTGCAGAGCCATACACAGTCCCTGATACACTTACACATGGAATAACTTATCTGAAGCCTAAAGATCAAGCAGACACAGCAAACCCAGCAAAATATAGCCCCATAACATGCCTACCAACAATCTACAAAATATTAACTTCAGTCATTACACAGAAATTAATGACACATACAACACAGAACAAAATTATAAATGAAGATCAAAAAGGCTGCTGCACAGGAGCGCGAGGATGTAAAGAGCAACTGATAATAGATACAGAGGTGACATATCAAGCTAAAACTAAACAAAGGTCGCTGCACTACGCTTACATTGATTACCAAAAAGCTTTTGATAGTGTACCCCACTCATGGTTACTACAGATACTGGAAATATACAAAGTAGATCCTAAATTAATACAGTTCCTAAACATAGTAATGAAAAATTTGAAAACCACACGTAATATCCAAACAAATTCAGCTATCATCACGTCACAGCCAATACACATTAACCGTGTAATATACCAAGGTGACTCATTAAGTCCTCTCTGGAAGGAGGAAGGGGGTTTATCGACATAAAAAACCTACATTATGGACAGGTAGACAATTTAAGAAAATTCTTTATAGAACGAGCAGAAACTAGCAAAACACACAAAGCAATCACTCATATAAAATATAAATACATCGGCTACACCATTGCAATTTCATAACCACTTCTACAACCCTTTAGATCACATTACATCAACAGATACGAAGAAAGTAAATTGGAAAAAGAAAACACTACATGGTAAGCACCCGTATCATCTAACATAGCCACACATCGATCAAGACGCATCCAACACATGGCTAAGAAAAGGCAATATATACAGTGAGATGGAAGGATTCATGATTGCAATACAGGATCAAACAATAAACACCAGATATTACAGCAAGCATATTATTAAGGATCCCAATACCACAACAGATAAATGCAGACTTTGCAAACAACAAATAGAAACAGTAGACCACGTCACAAGCGGATGTACAATACTAGCAAGTACAGAATACCCCAAAAGACATGACAATGTAGCAAAAATAATATATCAACAGCTTGCCATACAACATAAACTAATAAAACAACATGTTCCCACATACAAGTATGCACCACATAATGTACTGGAGAATGATGAATACAAATTATACTGGAACAGAACCATTATAACAGATAAAACAACACCACATAACAAACCTGACATCATATTCACCAATAAAAAGAAGAAATTAACACAACTAATCGAAATATCCATATCCGATACAACAAATATACAGAAGAAAACAGTAGAAAAAATTGAAAAATACATCCAAGTGGCTGAGGAAGTCAAGGACATGTGGCATCAGGATAAAGTTGACATTATACCGATTATACTATCAACTACAGGAGTCATACCACACAGTATCCACCAGTACATCAACGCAATACAGCTACATCCAAACATATGTATGCAACTACAGAAATCTGTAATTATTGATACGTGTTCAATAATCCGAAAGTTCCTAAATACAATGTAACATATACCGTACAGTTAAAAGGAAGTCACACTTGATCAAGGTCCGCGTCACTTTCCATTTTTAACCAGACATAACGTCTGAGACAGGAAAAAGAAATAATAATAATTGTATAGAGACAACAGAACAAGTCCACAGAACCAGCAGCCTGTTATCACTCACAACTATCTGTAAGTTCATACTGTACCAGATTTGTATGTGTTCTTAGCAGTTCGTACTGTACCAAATTTGTGTGTGTTATTAGCTTTGCCCTTAACCATGATTACCCACAAATCCATTGGGCAGAGACTGGAAACACTAAATACCACTCCCGTGTAACTACACCCTATATTGCTCAGCATTGTAATTGTACATGATCAACCCAACTTTACTAACAAAATTTTGTAAGTTGTTAAGGGATATTTTCTGAGCATTTTATTCATAAGGGACCCACAATGTTTGATAGCTCATTACTGAGTAATAATGTAATTATGATGTATTTTGTTTGTCACCCCATTTACTTCTGTTTCTGCAGAAATAACTTCATAACATTAAAAAAGCCTACAGTATGAATTCACTAAAATATACAATACAAAACTCAAGTTTCTCATAGGCATCTACATGAAGATGCAAAAACTTTAAAATTTGGTTGCCATCACTGTAGGAACAGCTGAGCATAGTATCTGCGTGCACTCTTTTATTTTGTTCAGTGAACCCATTCACAAAGTTCTGTAAACATATCCAAACTGCTGTGAATCACTGTTCATGTATAACTAACACTGCCAGAAAAACAAACCTGAGACAGAACCAGACAGAGCCAAATGCAGACTGAGAGTAAAGAGTAAAGTGGGCATTAGTGTCATCATGGAGGTCTCCAGTGCCATATTTTAGATGGCCATCTTTCCTTGGGCATCCTTCTAAGATGTCCATACCATGTTAACCATTTATTTTCACTTGTCTCTACAATATCCGTTGTAACTCTGATCTGTTCTGGTAACACTTCATTTCTTATTTTGCCACTTCTTGTTACACTATGTGAGCAGAAGTATCTGGACACCTGTCTGAAAATGACTTAAAAGTTCATGCTGCCCTCCATCGGTAATTCTGGAATTCAATATGCTGTTGACCCACCCTTAGCCTTGATGACAGCTTCCACTGTCACAGGCATACATTCAATCAGGTGCTGGAAGGTTTCTTGGGGAATGACAGCCCATTCTTCATTGAATTCTGCACTGAGGAGAGGGTGTCAATGTTGGTCAGTGAGGCTTGGCACAAAGTCGGCATTCCAAAACATCCCAAAGGTGTTCAGTAGGATTCAGGTCCGGACTCTTTGCAGGCCAGTCCATTACAGGGATGTTATGGTCGTGTAACCACTCCCCCACAGGCCGTGCATTATGAACAGGTACTTGATCGTGTTGAAAGGTGCAATTGCCATCCTTGAATTGCTCTTCAACAGTGGGAAGCAAGAAGGTACTTACAACATCAATGTAGGCCTGTGCTGTGATAGTGCCACACAAAACAGCAAGGGGTGGAAGCCCTCTCCATGGAAAATGCAACTACATCATAACACCACTGCCTCCAAATTTTACTGTTGGCCCTACACACACTGGCAGATGACATTCACCGAGCATTCGCCAAACCCACACCCTGCTGTCAGATCGCCACATTGTGTACTGTCATTTGTCACTCCACACAATGCTTTTCCACTGTTCAGTCATCCAATGTTTACGCTCCTTACGCCATGTGAGGTGTTGTTTGGCATTTGCCAGTATGATGTGTGCCTTATGAGCAGCCACTCAACCATGAAATCCAAGTTTTCTCATCTCCTGCCTAACTGTCATAGGATCCTGATGCAGTTCGAAATTCCTGTGTGAATGGTCTGGATAGATGTCTGCCTATTACACATTGTGACCGCTTTCAACTGTCGGCGGTCTCTGTCAGTCAACAGATGATGTCAGCCTGTACGCTTTTGTGCTGTACATGTCCCTTCTCATTTCCACTTCACTATCACATTGGAAACGACCTAGGGATGCTTAGGCGTGTGGAAATCTCACATACAGATGTATGACACAAGTGACACCCAATCACGCGTGACGACGTTCGAAGTCTGTGAGTTCCGCGGAGTGCCCCATTCTGCTCTCTCATTAAGTCTAATGACTACTGACATCACTGATATGGAGTACCTGGCAGTAGGTGGCAGCACAATGCACCTAATATGAAAAACGTATGTTTTTGTGTGTGTCCGGATACTTTTGATCACATAGTGTACTTCACAACTTCATCACCAAAACTCCACTTCCATTTCTTGTAATTTCTTCTCATTTATCCTGGAAACTTTCCACAGTTGAGCACCATAGAAAGCAATGTTCTCAACTATAGTTTTGTATATCCCACTTTTCAAATTATTTGGTGTTTTTGATTCCAAAAATGCGCGCCGGAGATCATCGCCGTCAGTGTTTCGTGTGTGTGCCTTCGTTTGTGTGTAGTGTTGTTCGCCGTCACGCCCCCACCGTTCACGTGCCGTCGCCATCATCCATGTTCTGTGCATCATGTCGCCCAGCGTTAGTGATGTTTCTCGTCCAGCGTGAACGGCTACATGTTTTTTCGATTTTTAGTGTCTACATTTTTTTGCCCACCGTTTTTACTGTCTACTCTGTGCCACCTTTATGTACTACTTGTTGTAACACTCAAGGCTGAAGAGCGGCGTATTGTGCTGCTGAGAGCCCGCCTTTGTATAAGGTGTTAAAATCACAATAAAGGAAAAAAAAAAAAAAAAAAAAGATTCCAAATAATAGAGTTTAGCAGCTTAATTCACACCTTTCCCTTTCCTATTCTATGCTTTATTTCTTTATTGATTCCACCTTTATCCAAAATGATTGTCAATAATTATTTATATGATTGGCTACACTTTACTGTGGATCCATCATCCATAACAAGATCCCTTCCTGTACCTCCGACAACGAAGTATTCTGTCTTTGTAAAGTTAATTTTCATGCCCCACTGCTCATATTCTTCTTTAAGCTTTCTTAACATGTATGACACATCCTCATCTTCCTTAGCAAAAGTGACATGATTGTCGGCGAAATATGGGGAGAAAAGGATGTCATTACCTACTCAATTCCCATGTTTTTGCACTTTCTTATCCAATTTTCAAAAATACAGGGAATACATAAAGACCGGGAACACTTTCAATTATTTATTGCACAAGAACCAAACATTATACATATAGCATACATATGTCATTTTGAAAAGAAACCCTGAAAGGTTTTTTTTTTCATGTATACTGCCACAGACTAGTTTGGTAATTTGCCAATAATGAGCGACTACACCATAACACCACTGCCTCCAAATTTTACTGTTGGCAGAAACATGGCGAGTCCATGTGTGGATCGAGCTTTCTGTGTGTTGGAGTTCGACAAAAAAAAGTATACTACAGCTGTTCATCAGATATTGAGAACCAAGTACGGTAAGAAGCCACCAACAAGGAAGGCCATTTACCACTGGCACAACAAATTCATTACGTCAGGTTGCTTGTGCCCGGCAAAGAGAAGCGGACGTCCCAGTGTGAGTGAAGTGAATGTGGAGGGACATTCATAAGGAGTCCAAAGAAATCGGTGTGTTGTGCATCCTGTGAACTCGAAATGGTTCCAATGGCAGTGTGAAAGTCCTGCATGTGAAGTTCGTGGGTACCTGAACACGGTGCTGCCGCATCGATGGATCGGCCGTGCTACAGAAGGGGACAGCTGTTACACGAAATGGCCTCCCCGATCACCAGATCTCACTCTGTGTGACTTTTTTCTGTGGGGACACATTAAAGATCTGGTGTATGTACTGCCTCTACCACATGATGTAGCAGAGCTCCAGGAGAGAATACAGGAAGCGACTGTCACAGTCGACGATGCCATGCCGGCATGGCTATGGCAAGAATTCAGTTACCTTATTGACGTGTGCCGAATCACTCATGGTTTGCATATCGAATGTTTGTAAAAAAACTTTCAGAGTTTCTTTTCAAAATGCAATATGTATGACATCTGTACAATGTTTAGTTCTTGTGCAAAAAATGATTGAAAGTGTTCCTGGACTTTATGTACACCCTGTATTTTAAAGAGGATAGGCACTAAGCAGCATCTCTTGCTAACCTTAATTTTCTGTGAGAGTAACTTCCCAACTTTAACACAACAAGTAAGCTTTCTAAAGCATTGTACATAAGATTTATGAATGTTCTGGTTGTTCCTTGCTTCCCACATTCTACAAAGTGGTACATTGTTGTAGGCCTTCTGCAAGTCTGTAAAAACCATCTCTCTCCAAGTCACGGGCCAGTTGCTCGCCAGTCACCTGTCTAATGGCGCAGATATTATTGATACAAAACCTTCATGCCTGAAAGCCACTCTTTTCTTCTACTTCCTCAGTTTCTTTCTTACTTCTAGTTTAAATGGTATTACCATATAGAGTCTGTATAGAATTGAGAACTGTGATGCCTCAGTAAAGCAATCATTGATGCTTCCCTTTTTAAATACATTTGTGATGAACCCTTCTTTAAACTTGATAGGGATTTCCTCTCCACTAAGACAGAGATTAAATGTTCAAACAACATGTTTGGCCTAGTCTTCAATAACTCCATATATACAGCTCCAGAACTTGGTGCTTTGTCATTTTTGAATTGTTTAACTGTATCCTGTACTTCCAGTGTTGTTATCTCCTGGATTTCTGTGTCATGTACATTGCCTGCAAAGGGGCATATATCATGAAATTTGGATCAATCTTCTTAAACAGTTCTTTGTAGTATGTCTTCCCTCCATCTATACTCATCAGCTGTAAGTTTATATTACTTCTGTCCATTATTCATAGCTGTCTTATCATCTTCTTTACTTATTTGTACTTTTAACTTCCTGTGCAGTTATTAATTTCTATACATTTAAAGTCCCACACAGCATTTTTTTGTCTGATTACTGCTTTCTTTGCCCCTCATGTCAGTGTTACATACCTGCTTCTGTAATCAGTCTTATTGCTTGTAAGCCATCTGTTATAGGCCTCCATATACTCCTTCACTTTTGCAGTGGTATAATCATCCCACCAATCATTTCAAATTTGCCAGACATGTTCTCAGGTACTCCAAGACTTTCAAAGGGAGCATCATGAGTAGCTCTCACAATTGTCTTATACACTACTTCCACTGTTGTATCATCAGTCTGATGTAGCTTCTCATTCAATCTCAGCTTCTATAAGAAGACAATTGAAGGATCCTGCAGCAAATTTAAATTATACTGTGGTTGGTCCAGTTTCTCTCTATTCTCGTTCGTTATTTGATTTACCAGTTATTCTTCAGCATCTTTCTGTAGCACCACATTTCAAAAGCTTCTGTTCTCTTGTCTGAAATGTTGATTGTCCATAATTCTCTTCAGTGCAAGACTATCCTCCAGACAAATACTTTCAGAAAAGACTGAGTGAAGTGGCACAATGGTTAGCACACACAACTTGCATTTGGGAGGATGATGGTTCAAATCTGTTTCCAGCCATTCAGATTTAGGTTTTCGGTGATTTCCCCAAATTGCCCCAAGTAAATGCTAACATGGTTCCTTTGAAATGGCATGGCCAATTTCTTTCCCAGTGACCTTGATCTTGACAGTGTGTTAAACTCTAATCTTTCCTCCTTTCTTCCTTCAGAAAAGACTTCCAAACACTTAGATTTAAGTTCGATGGTAGCAAATTTCATGAAACGTATTTTTAGGAAATGTCAGTGGTCATAAAAATGATTAAAAACATAACACAGTCTATACTACATAAAACATTTTATTTTAAAAAAAGGGTGACCAGTTTCAACTAATATCTGACCATACTCAGACCGTTACATACTCCATACTGACTGCTGGAGCTGGTGGTGTGGAACACTAACTGCTCTTGTCTAGCGTGAGGAATAACTGCTCTTTTTTTAAAATAAAATATTTTATGAGTCTAGACTGTTTCTATTTTATTTTTAATAACAGATTTCTCTTTCTCAGAAACGCTCTTCGTGCTATTGCCAGTCTGCATTTTATATTCTCCCTACCTTGGTCATCATCAGTTATGTTGCTGCCCATAGTAGAATCTAGAACATTTTCTGAAGTAATATCTTAGGAACTGTATTGTGCCCGATGACCCCTTTTAATGCACATGAATAGATTCCAAGAGCTCTTATTACTTATTTTGATTAGATGCTGTGGTGAGTCAGTCTATTGTGACCGCTGCGCAACGGGAGAGTGAAAGCCACCTGTTGGTGTTTCGAGCACATAACGTGGTAAGATAATTATGTAAGTGGAGCAGAGATGAATGGGCAATCTTTGTTGTGATGATATGGTGACAAATGGTGAAATCCTCTGACATAAGCGACTTTGACAAAGACTAAATTTTTATGGCCCAACAGCTTGGAATGAGCATCTCGGTAATGGCAAAGCTTGTCAGCTGTTAGTTTGCTACTGTTGCGAACATGCACAGGAAGTTGTTGATAGTGAAACTACAATTACGTAACGAGATGTTGGTCGTCCACACATCATCACAGGATGTACAGGCCTCTGACCACCTCATTCTGTGCTGAGGCATGGAGATCAGGGGCTTGCCCACTCTGTAAAACAGGGTATATGGTGCTCTGTTGCAAATCTGAAGACAGAATACAATGCTGGTGCGAGCGCAAATGTTTTAGAGCACACGAGCACACCATTCAGTGCACATTCTTGAACATGGGGCTCCACAGCAGATGACCCCCTACATTTTCCCATGTTGACCCATTGGTATAGCCAGTTAAGATTACAGTAGGCATGAGAGCATCAAGATGAGACCATGAATCAGTGGAAATGTGTCGCTTGATAAGATGAATCACATTATTGTTTCTCCAGGTTGACAGTTGTGTCTGGATACACTGTCATCTGTGTGAATGAGTGCTCGCAATATACAGAGCCATGTATAGAGGCCAAAGGTGGCAATATTTCACTATGGGGGACATTCATTTGGGCTCCCATGGAACCTGCAGTACTAATTGGTTTCATCATGAAGGCTGTAGACTATGTAGACATTATTGTGGGCCATCTACACCCCTTCATGCATGATGTCTTCTCCAATGGCAATGACGTCTTCCATCAGTATAATTGTTGACATCACAAGGCCAGAATTATGCTACATTGGTTTGAGGAGCAAGATAGTGAACACGCATTGAGGTTTTGTCCACCAATTTCACCTGACTTGAACCCTATGGAACATATCCCGGATACTATCGAGTTCCAGATCCTTGTCCACAAACCACTGGTCTGTAATTTACTGGAATTGCATGATGTGTGTAGACATCAAGTGCTGCACACCTCCAAAAACCCACCAAGGACTTTTCAAATCCATACCATGCATAATCACTGCTGTATTGCATCCAAAAGTAGATCAACATGCTATTAAGCAAGTGGTCAGAATGTTTTGGCTCATCGTTGCATTTGGAAGTGCCATCTAAACATCCCCCCTACAAAACCCCTTCCCCCACCCCACCCCCACCCCACCCCGAAAAGATCAATCTATTGCAGAAATTGACTCGAGCTCTAAATGTCAAAGAATGTAAATTTATCTTTATCATAGAACATGAAAGAACATTATTTATGAGTTGCAAGTGCGCATGTACCTGCATGTGCAAATTATGTGACACTGATACTCATGACAGTATACTTTTAATGATCTGATGATGTCAGCAAGCTGAAACTGGTCATTGTAGACTCTATAATAATGTGCAATCAAGATGAACATTTATGAATAATTCATATTACGCCATGATGGCAGGTGGTGCACGTAGCAGGGATTGTGGATCCACGATACCTGCTCCATTCACCAACGCAGGCCATAATGGTGTAACATGGTCTGAAGATGGTCACATTTGGATCAAAACCAGTTACCATCGCCAGTAAATAATTTATGAATAAAGTGCCAAACATGATTGTGGCCTCATTTATAAACTTCATGTCTTCAATTGATAAATTTCATGTGTGTGCTAATAATCTGTGCTGGTCAACACTTAGAAGGAGCATACCAAAACCTGTTTAAGATGTGTTAATATCATTCTGCCCTCTTATGTTTCTGTCATGTAGAGACTGGTTTACAAAAAGTCAGTCTTTCCATCCCCCACTTAGGAATGGGACAAAAGTAACCTGAATACACATACAATAAAAAGTACTCTATGGTATGCATAGTACAGTGATTTTCAAGCTTTATATGTTGAGCAATGCAGTAATGTGGTGCATACTTCATATGCATATGTGCATTGCCGGGTCTGTATGTATCAGTTTAGGGATTTGCATAAAATCTCTGCATGTTTTCAAACCAGATTTCCAAAGACTTTGTGTTTATAAAACTAACTAAAATTGTGGAATTGATACTGTTCTTTGTGTCACTAAACTTTTCCTCTCACTGTTCATTTTGTTCACTCCAACTTAAATTCATAAAAAGGATTTATTAAAAAATCCTTCTCCTCTAGATTGTATTATTAATCTCTTACAATAATATATTATTATCTGCAACAGACTGTAATATTTGCACTATAATCCTCATAGACAATTTTCATTTTCAGAATTTGATACTTTAGTATCCGGTGTGATTCAGATACCCCACCTGGCCTGAGTATCGATAGGAAGAACATGTCAGATATACTTGGGCTCCAGAAAGCAGCCATGAATTTCACCCACGTGAATGGCAAGCATGTAAGATGCTGCCACCCTCTGACAAGTGTTAACCAGCACACACTGCAGCCAGGCTATTGCTGACCTGTCTCTCACTTAGTCACTGAAACCTATAGTCATGTGCCATGGAATAGTAGACTTTTGACCTTGGCTGATATACATTCATGATTTGGATTGCTCTCTGGATTGTTGTATACACTTAAGAGGACTTTGCTACACTCTGGACGTACTTCGCGATCTGTCATTTGTTTCTGGAACAGTCATTTTTGTTGTGACGACCTCCATGTTACCATCAGTGTGTTATCTTAAACTGTGTTGTACTTGCAGAGAGTAGGACAGAAGAGATACCTGATTTTGTTTTGTTACGTTTGGTAATCGTTAGCTACCTGATTCGTTGTGAACTTATCTTTTCTTTGAATATTGACAAGTGATTTCCAGATGTACTAAACAGTTCAGTGGTCAAGGAACCTACTGGGATATTTGATTTGGACATGTGTAAAGTTTCTCCCTCCGCCCCTCCCCTGTACAGCTGATTAGCCACATGATATGTTTGGTGAAAGAGCTCAGTTTGTGTTCCAGTGTTAGGGTTTTTTCTTTGACTTTGTCTTGCAGTGTTCCATAGTACGATCTTGCTGTAATGGATAGTAAATTGTTGTTGTAATAATGAATACTTTGAGGATGTATTAATAATTTTCTCTTTCAGCATAATATTTACTTGACTTACTAGCAAATTTTCACTAGTTATCACCCAGTTTGTTTCTGTGTCTATTCACTGCTGTTTGGGCAGTTGGTGAGTGTGATGCCAACTGCACACACAGCTGTTTTTTTACTCTGGGAGTAGTGCTCTTATTCATTTGAAGTACTTGTAATTGACAGTGCCATACACTTTTCCTCATTGGTCTTTCACAAAAGCATGAAGAGTTTTTCAGTAACATCCAGCATTATTGGTGAGTAGGACAATTGAGGTGCACTGCATCAGCCATCACTGACAAGGGTCCTTTTCTGCATAATAAATTGCTGGATAAAGTGCTTAAATTTTTTATGCAAAAGTCATTTTGTTTGCTTACCAGATGTTGCCTGAACAAGTCTTGTTTTGAGACTTCCTGGCAGATTAAAACTGTGTGCCGGACCGAGACTCGAACTCGGGACCTTTGCCTTTCGCGGGCAAGTGCTCTACTGACTGAGCTACCCAAGCACGACTCACGCCCCATCCTCACAGCTTTAATTCCACCAGTACCTCGTCTCCTAACTTCCAAACTTCACAGAAGCTTTTCTGGGAAGAGGAGAGTTTCTGTGAAGTTTGGAAGGTAGGAGACGAGGTACTGGTGGAATTAAAGCTGTGAGGACGGGGCCTGGGTCGTGCTTGGGTAGCTCAGTCGGTAGAGCACTTGCCCGCGAAAGGCAAGGTTCCGAGTTTGAGTCTTGGTCCAGCACACAGTTTTAATGTGCCAGGAAGTTTCATATCAGTGCACACTCTGCTGTAGAGTGAAAATTTCATTCTAAGTCTTGTTTTCCTGACAGTGTTCCTCATACCTAAATTTCTGGCACTGTATGATGAAATTCTGTGAGTATGACTTAATTTACTGTCAGTGGCACAAAATTTGAAATAAATGGCTGTTTTGAGCCTCTAAGTCCAACAAGAGACATGAACAAGCCCAGTTCTGCATCATATAAATGCAGAGATAATGAAATATGGAATAAGAGTCATAATTATGTTCAGGAATTTACATGGTCATGTAATTGTGGAATTCTGTAATGTCATAAAGCTGGTAACCATAATCCAAAATAGGATTGATGGTACTGAAAGTTGTCATTTATGTATTCTCTGTTTTTTTAATTAAAGCTCTTATAAGTGCTATTCCAAATATTCTTATACGGTATATTATGTCTCTAAATGCTTCTATATCAGCACATCTCCCCATGTTTTTCTCATCTATGTTATTATCTTGCCTAGAGGAAAAAATACCCCTTGTGAGCCGAGGAAAACTACACATATCAGAAGTTCATTATTTGTCTATTTCTGCTGTTATTTTTATTTTTCAGCCTTTCCTTTCCTTTCCTTTGTGCAAAACAAACCAGAATTTTCAATAGTTCCTTATCCAAATAAATTTTTCCCTCTCATGTCAAATGTGTTTGATTTTGGTGTTGCTGTGTCATTATATTTCAAAAAATGTGCATGCTGGTGTAGCTGGCAAAGTATACCAGGCGTTAAGTTTACTTAAGGTGGACCTCTTTAGTCTTTTAGGAAAACTGTACTTATGTAAATACATAAAGCAGAATATTTTATGGTCTTTATTTACATTTTTATTTTAGCATATGTTGTGTTTTAAGTGTTGGGCAAGGAAATTTTATACATTAGTTAGTTAAATATCATAAGTGGGTAAATGATTTATGTGACCTCATCTCTGTTTTTATAGCACATAATAAATACTAGCAAATCATCCTTCTACAACCACACAATAATACTAGCAGATTCCCTACTATTTTTCTATGTTGTATGTAGCTTTAGACAGCAACTCAAAGTAAAATAGGCATGAAGTGAATTGTTGCTCTTAATGCCACATTGTATTAGCCTTCATATTGTTGGGAGGTGTTTCTAGAAATGACCAGAGATCAAACTTTAAAGTTCTGTGGACAGGCATTTACCCTCTGGATCCCCAAGTGAGACAGCAAGTAGGATTGTGTACCGTATATGAGTTTATCACTATTTGAGATAAACTGAAATAGTAGCTCTTGCACAGTGAACATGGTTTTATAAATACAAGTGTGTGTGGGGCCATGTTTATTATTTTCAGTATTACATTATATAGTCTTCCTAGTTCCATGAATGTTTTATGTTCTCTGTAGCTTTTCAATGTTTAAACTATTATTTGACATATTTGTCTTCTGTTTCATTGTTATATTTTACAAATGATAAGAGAAACATTTATGCCTCTCAACATCTCAGGTTTTTGATAGTTGACCTGTTTTGCTGCATTGCATTTAGAATTTTTAGTACTTTGTATGCTTTTTACGTAAATTTTTTTAATCTTTATGGTTCATTTCTGTTGTAGGGAAGAAACATGAGAATTTAGCAGCAGTTCTGTGATATATTTCCACTGTTTTGTCATTGGACATCAGCTTTTAAGAAAAAGAAAAAAATCTAATTCCAAAAATATTAGTGGTTTGGACAATGCTCACATTGTAAAGTGTCACATTTAGAAGTCATCAACTGATAATTTTTGTCAAAACTGATGTGCTTTCAGGCAATGAAGTGACATATTGTCCAGTACATTATTTTGTTTTATTTTCATTTGTTAATTAGGTATAACTGTAATTTGAACTTGAGTTTGTTTGGTAGAGCCACCATCACTTGAAAGTCATGTAATTTATGTAACATGCAGAAATAGTGAGAAATTTAAAATTAAGTGTACACTCAAAATATTCCAAAGAAAAATGGTGCCGTACTTGTAGCAGGAAGTACAAGAAAAGCTCTAATTAAAACTTGTTTGTTAATTGTTGGATTCTACTTAAATTTAATGTGCACTGTTTGGTTGTAATTACCTAAATACTTCTGGAAACAGTTTACCTTACTTAATTTGTTGTGTCACACTGATTAAATTTCAATAATAAGTTGTACAAGTGACTTAGGAGTCTGTATGATGAAATATGTTGAGTAATACTATTTTCAATTATTCAGAAATTTATATGAATATCACTGCTTGTGAACAAGATATTAAATTAATCAAGAAGAGTCAGTTGAAAATAATGTTTAGTGTAAGTGCAAGAGGTGGTCATACCACCATACTGTAAGTTAATTTGCTTTTTGTTTCAGTAAATATTTGAATGATCATAGCATATCTTTTCTGAACATGTTAGGATGAAGGTCCAGAGGAATAGTTATGAGATTCACATTTTAGTAGGGGCAGGAGTTTTATTTGCTTTTTGAGTCTTACCTGATAGACAGTCCTGCAATGCAAAATCCGGCATTTGAGTTTCCCAGAGCCTTGTCAGATAGAGTTGCTTACTTTGAGTCTTGCACCTGATGTGTTGGGATTTCCTAATCTGCATAAAGTGGACTGTAGGGGAGTTACACAGGACATACTTAAGTTGTGCCTACTACATTCATTTGGGGTTACGGAATTTCCCTTGACTCTCTATTTGCTTTAGATAGTCTCCCAGGCCAGGTACCATGCTACAAGAAGTCATGGCACCAGGCAGCTCTTTCAGAGAAGTACTATTGGGGGGATGACCAATATGAGTGTTTGCATTCTCCTCCAGATGTTGTGTTTGATGGAAAAGGTGGACTAGGCAGGATTAATTAAAGCTAAAAAATGTCCTTTGTTAATCTTGTTTCCACTGCATGTAATAAGTGCATTCAAAATATTAAAAAGATACAAGGGGAAACCAATCAAAAGTGATCATAGAAGTTTAATCAATGGTACACACCTGACCTCCAAAAAAATTAAGAACACGTCACTAATCTTTATAACAGATCAAAGAACAGTGAAGAAGATGTACTTCAGTACTTCCAACTATAGAAGAGGTACAGATCAGAAATTATAAAACAGAGACAGATGGAAAATGATAATTGTATGCAGCAATCACAAAACAAATGCAAGGCTGCTTGGAACATTATCAAATTATCTTGGTAATACTAACAGAACTGCATATGATATGACCAGTATCACACCCAATGAAATGAATAACTTCTTTATTAGTTCTGGTAACAAAGAACACCCAGCTCTTAATAAACATCTCAGGGGGGGAGGGGGGAGGGAGAGATATTCGTATTGCACAACAAACCTGCAATATCTACATACCTAGATTCACTGCCTGCGGACAGTACTGTGCCCATTACAACTCCATCCAACACCCCCAGCATCATATGTTCATTTCTTTGTTTAACCTTTGCAGAGAAACAACAGCCTTTCTTCCATATACTGGTGTCCTGTTAAGATCGACTGTATTAAGGAAAATGATACAGTGAACTCATATTCTGCTTTAGATTGTTTGAGGGCAATGTAAAAACTGATTTGGGCTTCTGCAAGTCAGAATTTTACTACATCTCTTGCCAATGCAGTCTGTCATACACATGATAAACTGTCTGAATTGTGGAAAAACATTGCACTGGACATGAGCAGCACGTAAGTTTAGGATTTACAGACAGTGTCAGTAAAGATTGTGATGCTGACCACGGTCTCCTTAAAAAAAAAATTAAAAATAAACTTAATACCAGAATATGAGAGTAAAAAAAGCAAATTTCAACCAACAATACATATATAGAAACAGTTAGGATCCAAGAGCTGACCGAGCGAGGTGGCGCAGTGGTTAGCACACTGGACTCGCATTCGGGAGGACGACGGTTCAATCCCGTCTCCGGCCATCCTGATTTAGGTTTTCCGTGATTTCCCTAAATCGCTACAGGCAAATGCCGGGATGGTTCCTTTGAAAGGGCACGGCCGATTTCCTTCCCCATCCTTTCCTCACTCGAGCTTGCGCTCCGTCTCTAATGACCTCGTTGTCGACGGGACGTTAAACACTAATCTCCTCCTCCTCCTCCAAGAGCTGGAATATGAACCTTCGACAGAATGCTGGTTCGCAACTGCGCTAGCCTCCTGGCATCAGTCCACAACTTACCTGATGATAACAAATCGGTCTGAAGTCCAAATATTTTAAAAGTTTGCCGCAATGATTCACCTGAGAATGTTTCAATCTGCTCTGTTGTAACTTGGAAGTATAAGTGACCTAGTCATAACATTACAGGTATTTCGCTGCACTCATTGTACACTTCTTTCTGTTTAACATAGTGGTGATGTGACTATATTTCTTTTGGAAGAGACTTTTTTTCAAATCGTAGACTGAGAGTATTGGCATCTGGAAAACAGCAGTGCATTTAACTGTATTGACGTAGATACTGTGTACATTTTTTATCATTGTTGGAGATTGTTATACACGCAAATTCCAAGGCATACTGTTAATGAGTAAATGGTAGCAGAAGGCAAGATCATTATATTAATGATTCACTTGGGGTAGATTATGAAGAAGTTAATGACACAGTCATTCAGTTTTCATTCAGGTATGTACTGACATTGTTAACAATGATATTGACATGAAAATCTGCTGACAAGGAGTGTAGGTGCCCTCATACCAGCTTCGGTCAGAAGAGTGGATGTGGATCCGTATTACATTTAGGAAGTGTGAAAGATTGGAGAGAGTGATGGTATGAAGGGGAACACTGCTACTAGACATACACGTGTATCTAACTAACGAAAGCAGTCTGATGGTAATACTAGACCTGTAACTTCCAGGACTGATGACCTCAGAAGTTAAGTCCCATAGTGCTCAGAGCCATTTGTAACTTCCAGGCAGATTCAACCTGTACCAGACTGGAACTCAATCCAAAAACTCTCCTTTTACAGGCAGTGTTCTTACCAGTTGAGTTATCTGAGCATGACTCACAGTCTGTCCTTCAAAGCTTCACTACTTCCAGTCCCTCCCCCCAACTTTTGAAACTCTTACTTCCTTAAGTGCTCATTCAAAATGGTATGCAGGAGAGCTTCTGTGAAGTTTGGGAAGTAGAGGAGAGGTACTGGCAGAGGTAAAGCTGAAGCTGTACGATCAGAGTTTGTAAAGAACCAAGATTTCGACCAGCTAGAAAAAGTGGACTGTTTGATCTCACTTTTACTAGTGAAGTATTTGTTGCCATCTTAATTTTACAATATGCAATGTATGGGTTTTGTGGAAGAATTTGATACACTGGAGCATTTTCAGCTATTATATTTTTCTTATTTGAAACTAATGAGAACATTTTTGTAAGCTACAACTTGTGAACATAAAATCCCAGAAAAATAGTCATCCTATCAGTTTCACTTTAAAAACAGAGAATGGTAAATGGGAACATAGTTTTGAAGAGAAATTGTTGCCAAAAATAATGTAAGCTTGATAATTTAAGTTGCTCAATTAACAACAAATACTATGTATACTTACAAAATCTTGAAATTCTATTTGCATTGTTGCAAACTGTAATTTTTTATTCATTAGGTAAATCATCTTTCTTTTATGAAAATGTTAACTTCACCAAAAACATTTTTATTTGATACAAAATCATAATATGTTAATAAAATTACATAGATATAACATACTGGAAATTCAATTTTTGATTCATTGTTGTTTTATATACTTTTTGTAACTATTTTTGCTCTAAGTTTTTTCTGCTAATAAAAACACATAGTTTTGTCTACATTTTCACTGATAAGGAAACCAGATCTTAACATAATAATTAGTATATAAAGCTCAGTCTGTATTGCCAATGAACTCTTGAATGCCTGTGCCTTAGAGGCTAAAAGACATGCCTAAAGTGTGTGTGTTTATTTTTGTGTATTTTGTAAAGAAAAAAATGTTGTAATACTTTCCTTAAACAATTATCATTGACTGTTTAGGTTCACTTTTACTACTAATTATAAAGTTTCTGTTCAATTTTCATACTTCCAATAGCAATATAATTCATCATTTCACCATTACTTCACTTTTCTGACAGGGCTCTAACTCAGCTGATTAATTTTACTGTCTTATTTCTGTTCTATTTAGCAGCTTATTATCATATCACTGTTGTTACTCATCACTCAAACCATTCAAAGTGTACACTTTGTTTTTATTTTGTTTATCGTCTTTACCATACTGTTGCATACAGATTATTCTAGCTCTGTTTAGTGAGGTTCTGTTCCTGATACCAGTCAGCTGTTAAATGACCACTGCCAAAGTCTACTGGCCTTGGCCTCCCCTCTCCCCTAATAGACATGCTCCTTTCACTTCTGGGAACCTTTGTTCCCCTTTGCAGAGTGCCCCGCGATGCAGTGTCCCCCCACCCTCACTAGCCCAGCCCAGCCCTACAGTGGCATCCTTGCAAGCTTTGCAAGTGAGCACACTAAGCTCCATATTACACACCCAAATGTCCAGTCTCTGGCAAATCATCTCGACAAGATCCATTACATATTTCAAGACATAGACAGCCATCTAATACTTCTGTGGGACACCTGGCTCAAACCA
Source organism: Schistocerca piceifrons (assembly GCF_021461385.2). Classification (NCBI taxonomy): domain Eukaryota; kingdom Metazoa; phylum Arthropoda; class Insecta; order Orthoptera; family Acrididae; genus Schistocerca; species Schistocerca piceifrons. The sequence goes on along the minus strand of NW_025729169.1, from coordinate 488,378 downwards.
AGTATTCCCACAAGTTCAATAAATCTAGACGGTTACATCTTTGTTAGGCACGAAAGATGAGGAGGTGGAGTAGGGGTTTACATATGCCTTGATTTATCACGTACTGTGTTACACATCCAACAATAATGAAAATAAGCAAGTGGAATATATGTTCATAGAGATCAAATCCCTTAATAGAAAGTGCCTAATGCGTGTCCTCTACAAACTTCCTAAAGTTCAAAACTGGTCTTTCAAGTCTCAAACTGAAGCATGAGCATAGAATTATACCTGTTGACACTAACAAATTTTCTATACGATAGTCCTTTCAGTATGAAATTTAAGCCAATGCTTTCTTCTTAAAATGTGTCGCTACTTCAGCCTGTTCCTATCCATCATACGAACAGTAGTCATGCTCTCATAGATACATTTGCAATGAAATCCCCAGGCTAAGTAATTTATATGTCTCAAATATCTGCACCTGGCATGTCCAGCCATGACATACTCTCTAGAATGTCCAGAAAGAGACTGCAATTTACTACTTACCAAGATTTCAGACTGTGAGGCAAACAGAGGAGCTACTTGATTGAGAAGTAGCGGTTCCAGTCTCTCAAACTGACATACAGCTGGGAGAGCGGTGTGGGTCTCGGGTTCAATTCTCGGCGGAGTCAGGGATTTTCACCTGCCTCGAGATGACTGGACGTTTGTGTTGTCCTTATCATTCATGAAAGTGGTAAGATTGGACTGAGCAAAGGTTGGGAATTTGTATGGGCGCTGATAACTTAGCAGTTGAGTGCCCTACAAACCAATCATCATCATCATCCATATCCGCATCCAGTGATGCCTATGAGCTGAGGATGACTTGGCGGCTGGTCAGTACCTTGGGCCTTCATGGCCTGTTTGGGAGGAATTTAGTTTTAGAGTTTTCAGACTCATTAATTCGTCTGTTCTTGCAAGTAAGGTACAATAAATAGTTTGGGGGACATCCTCTATTCCTTTCTCAGTCATAAACAAAAAACTCCATGGGTCTACTTACAAACTTACTCAACTATATGACAAGTAGGCTCCCCTGACGAGCAGAAAAATAAGAAAGAAACGTGCACCTTGGTTAACTGAATAACTAAACCAGCTTTTGATTCTCAGAGGTCCTGCATATTGGACATACAAACTAAGTCCCGCATCTGAAAATCATATTGCTTACAAGCAATAGTGTATTCCCATACATTAATCAGGAACAGAAATAGCCCAGCTGTCCTGTGGAAAAACCTGCATGGTCTTGGTACAGGCAAAGTAAAAGCTGCAGCTGATCCCATTGTCGCAGTTGAACTGAAGCAGTACTTCATGTTACCTACAGTCACAATTGAACCACATACGAAATAGACACATGTTGATTACTTGTGGTTTTGTGGGATTTAAGGGACCAGACTGCTACAGTCATCGGTCCATTGATTACTTCATGAGGTTAAACGACTGTAGCAACAAAAAATTCTATCTGAAGCATGTTTCTTGCAATACTGTCATGCATGTCAGACCAGCATCTACAGGACGTGATGGCATCACAGTACAAATGATGAATATTATTATTGACCCATGACTGTCCACTATAACAGATATCTTCAAACACTCCTTGACCACAAGTGTTTTTCCTGAGTTCTGGAAACAGCCCCTTAATACCTGAATAAATTGCTACCAGAAAGAAAAATAAAAAATCATATTTTGTAACCAGTAATGAAATATTACAGAGTACATATGGTCAAATGTAAGATGTGTTGTACCTCTCAGATATAATCAGGTATATCACATATTTGCGACAACAGGCATTTGAGAAATTGAATACTCACAGGAAATCACTTAGTAAAAGATATTTATTTAACATTTTGATGTTACATTGATAGAATTTCTGGTGGCATACATTTCAAATAACAACATAGTCTTATTTGTGAAATTCTGGGATGAATATTAAAAGTACTACATACAAAAACTAGTTGCCCTGTAGAATTTGATATTTTATCTCTTTGCCTTGTGTCAGTAACCTGAGGCTAATGACCTAGGTAGACTTACTGGGACCAGTGTTCGTGGACCTTGATGATGCTGTGGTAGTTCTGCCTTTATACAGGCTGAAGCCTACCTTTTTTTCCTTCAGTTCTAGCATATCATATATTGTGTATTATGGGGAAATCTGAAACTGTCACAGCCCAGGGTGCATACGACCCAGGACAACCGGGAATTGTTTCATCCGGGAGAAAACCGGGAAAAACCCGGGAATTTTTCGGAATTCCGGGAATTTTTCATTGTTTTAGCTTTCAGTTAAATGTTTGTAATTTTGACTGCAGAATTGATTCTCTAGCAAAGAATGTTATTGTATTCTGCTAGTGGAGAATGATACTGCAGCAATAAAACATACATAAGAGGGAAAAAAAATAAAACTTTAGGGGCAAAGGAAATATGCAATTTACAGCAACAAAACACCGTGCACGCACAAGCGTCTGCAAATAGCAAAAATATGTCAAAGGTCTTAGGGCGCAGACTGTAATTCTTCGTAACAATAAACTGCTTGCTATGAGCATGACGTCACAACTGTTCACATAAGGTTCGTTTGACCAATTGCCAGCGGTCTGTTGCGCATGCGCATTTGACTCGCGTATGAGCAGTACCTTCTCCCGCTACTTGAAGTTTGGCTGTTAGCTGTATCGGTAGTAGCAGCAAGCAGCCAGATGCAAACGAGAAAATTTTTTCTCGCGCGCCCTAGCTGGCAGATTCACGCTTGCACAGAGTTGTCTGAGTTGTAGTGGGGAGGGGGTTAACCTCCACGTGACCCGTGTTTACGTTCAGTGATTTCGCTGCTTCTCTTCGTGTGCAGCTCCCACGTCAAATGAAAACAAAACGGATTTCTGTGGCCGGGAGCTGTCAAGTGAATTAAAATACATCCACATAATTACGGAGGGCAAAAATATATTATTAATTTCAGTTTTCTGATTTTATTTTATTTCCAAGTTAGTAGCAGTCAAGCATTAATCGCCTTGCAGAACAGTGAAGTTATTTTTGCAAGTTTGCTAAAGAAATTTGGCTTTATTAATCTTTCCGCCGAGGCAATCATTTTATTTGAAACGAAGTGTTTCATTCAACAGCATTGGCTAGTTCCAACTGTTCGCTGAATTTCAAGTGCACGTTATCATCTTCTGCCATATATGGCATTATGCCATAATAAAGAACCAAAAATGAGATCCTAAAGTACTGGTACTCCAAGAAAATGTCCATCCCAAAAACCACACTGAAAAGCTTAATATCAGATGGGACCGACTTCATTGTGAATCTGGAAAAAGCCAATTTGCACTTCAAGCCGAATTATGCATTTTAGTATGGTTTACGAAATTCCGATCCTCTTTGGAGTATCCTCTGATGCACTGTTCCTTTTATTGTGTAATGTAAGCTTTCTTAGTGCTTTATACACACGAACATATGGGCTTCATACGCCACTGCAGTTGCACACGCACAATAATGCCTGTTTTCTGGCTCTCTGGCAACCGGTAAATTGAACCTATTTCTAACAGTCTCCGGATAGTATTGCGAACGGTGGTTAGAAAAGCGTTACTTTCAAAGTAAATTTCTTTTTATGTTAGGAGTGAGAAAGTGGGATGGATATCTAAATCACAGAGCGCTCGAAACTGAACAGTTTGAGGACCAGCCACTTACAAGAATTTCGAGCCGAGACATTTATGTCAGAATTTTAAATTTACTGGCACATTTGTGTGATGTGTCTTAAAGTATAACACACGCAAAAAAGATAAATATTACATGTGAAAGCGTAGCATCTGTTGTAGCGTGTTAATCTTAGAGACTAACGTATGTGAAAGCTTAGCTTTTCTTGTAGATATATGGTACTGTGTACATTAATGTAAAGTGTTAACTTTTCCTCTTGCTATGGAACCAGTGATCTTGCTATTGGCTGACTATAACACGTGTCCTATGCTCTGAATAGCTGCTGTCATCGGCTGACGAGATCTCGTGGCTTGAGATATGACTCGCTTACAAAAGGACATCGCAACCTCGGTTTCAACGCTCCGGAAACTAACGCGCAGTGTTTGGTGCAATTCGAATTTATAGTTTCGTAATACGAAAATATGCAGCGTATATGTTGCTGCAAATCAAAGGTCTTTCCAAAATTTCTCTCCCTTTTTTTTTTTTTTTTAAGTCTCTCCGAAACTTCTTTGCCCCGTCTTTTCCTTTTTTTCCGGGAAGTTCTAAGCTATTGTATAAAACGTTAACCATTCAAAGGATTGATAAGTTTTACAGTTCCGAGGGAAAATCTACGGAAAACTTACTGTCACTTAGGACAGAAAAAGTGTATTTTCGCCCGCGAAAAAGCATATTTTTTAAACGGGATATCCGGGAGAAATCCGGGAATTTTTTTTCCTTGTCCCCGTATACACCCTGCAGCCACTCTCTGCAAGTGGTAACAAGCTTTGAAATATCAATGTGCATTTCATGGAGCATAAAACCTTGGGGGTCCTTCGATAAGAAAATAAAAGCCTCAGGGTATTAGCAATTCATTAGAATTTCCACATCACCTTAAAAGTGAAATGTTACGAGTCAAAACAGTGTTTATTTTTTTTAAAAAGTCTCAGTCCTTCACAAAAGCTGGGAACAAGACAAGAACGTTCACCTGATTAGACTGAATCAGATTCCATATCAAGATTCACTTTATCAAAAAAGTTTCATATATTGAATACAAATGTCTGTTTCAATCAGAAAATAAATAAATAAAACATGCACTTTATGTGGTTAGGGTGTATAAAATCCATTTTCATGAATAAAATTTAATGCTGCGACCACTCCATTGCTAAAATTCTCTTAACACTGATATGATCCCTGTGTGCAAGCTGAATGCCAGGACAGTATAAATCACCCAGTCCCTGTGTCTGCTTTGAGCCAGAACTGATAGAGTGGTATGATGCACTATGGCTTGGCAGAATAGCACATAAGACCTGCTCATGAGGTCACCAAATATGATTGTGACATCATTCAATTGGTTTACATCTGCAATGTTCAGGTGTGAAACTTATGTATCTGCCCCACAACAGTATGCAGGGTAATGTAGTCATGGAGTCTTAGTTGTACTGAACTGTAAACCTGAGGATGAGAGACATCATTTTTAATATTTTTGTAGCTCAAAGGTTTGGTTGTATTGAATATTAAAATTGCCATTAACCTCATACACAGCTGCTACCACTAATAATGGATAAAGCTAAAAAGAACTGCATATGTTATTACTAATGAAAATTTGTGTCAGAAGAGACTCAGAGCCAGATTCGCTGCTTTTCAAATTTTCATTGATACTGTTGATTCCACTCTTAGTTTCAGAACACTACTACCGTAGGTTCTCTCTCACAGTATGTGGGAGTAGCGGTAATGAGGGAACAAAGTTGATGGAGGAATATGACTTACACTGGTACATAGGATATATGTCAGTTCACGGAAATGATATTAATGGAAAAACTGCCTGTAATAACTGTAATAATTCGTGGAAATCTGCTTTCCAGGTGAGTAATATAGGTAACTATCGACAGTCACATGGTAAACATCGCCAAGATAAAAAAGAAGCAATGAAAAAACAAGAAACCTAAAAACTCGTCTTGCAAGAGGCCTACTACAAAAAGAGTGCCATGTTGCATTAATAATAGATATGTGGCTGCAGTGGGTAGATAGCCAAAGACAAAGAAGTGTAATTTTGACAATGACTGTATTTATTTTCCCAGACAATAAATGATTTCAAAAACATACTTTTGACCATAGAAACAGTACGGAAAGCATCTGATGATTTGTTTACACTCAAGTGGGCATAAACTCATAATTGGATCCTTCTAATGACCTCCAGATGCACCTCCAAATGTATCCAAAAACTTTAGAAAAAAAACAAATTTCGGTAGTACATAAGTTTCCCAATCACATTGTTATTGAGGAGACTTCAATTGTGGCTCTGACAAGACATCCTGCAAAACACTATAAAATGGATTCTCTGAGAACTACCTAGAACAGATTTCTCGGAAGTCCACTTATGATGGAAATATCTAACAGCAACCAATAGACCTGAACACTTTGAGGATGTCTACATAGAAACCGGTACCCGTGGCCATGAGGCAACTGTAGCTACAATGATTACTGAAGTACACAGGGCAACTAACACAAGTAGAAGGGTTATATTTTCAACAAACTAGGTAAAAGGGGCATGCAGTAATGTAGTACCTCAGTAATAACTTGAAACATTTAGCTCCAGAGAGGAGCATGTAAGAGGAACATGGTACAGGTTTACAAGAGTAGTTCACTGTACATTTGATAGATATGCACCCAGCAGAATAGTTCATGATGCGAGAGACCCTCCACGGCATACAGTCTCTGTAAAGAAACAGACTACTATACAATAGATATAAAACAGACCATAGGGTTAGAGATAAGGAGATGCTGAATGATACATGTTTGGCACTCTAGAGGCAATGTGTGAAACCTTGAACAACTACTGTAGCTTATTATTATCTGTCACAAAACCCCACGAAATTTTGGTCATGTGTAAAGGCTGTTAGTAGTATGAAAGTTAATGTCTAGATACTCATGGATGAAATGGGGATTGAAATAGAGGTTAGCAAAGCAAAAGCAGAAACTCGCATTTCAAATGCTCCTTCGCAAATGAAAATCAATAGGTACTGCCCTAATTTAGTTCTCGCTCATCTGCAAAGATAAATGATATAGATGTTAGTATCAGTAGTGTTGATAAACAGCTGAAATCGCTAAAATTGAACAAAGCTCCAGGCCCCAATGGAATCCCTATCGGATCCTCTATCAAATTTGTGCCTGATCTAGCTCCTCTTTTAACTATAATCTAGTATAGGTCCCTCGAACAAAAAAAACTCTGCCCAGTAGTTGGAAGATAGCGCAGGTCACACCTGTCTACAAGAGTAGTAGTTAAAGTGATGGTACCATCTAGTATCCTTATCATCCATTTGCTGTAGACTCTTAGAACATAATGAGGTACCTCAAACAGAATGGCTGCCTCCATGCCAACCAGCATAGATTCCGAAAACATCAATCATGTGAAACCCAACTCGCACTTTTCCAACATGACATGCTGAAACCCACTTATCAACGCAGTCAAGTAAATGCAGTATATTTCAGAAACGTATTTGACTCCATAGCACATCTACATCATACTCCAGCACAAAACAGTGTGTGGTGGAGGGTACTTGTGATGCCTCCTTCCCTATTTCACTTGCAAATGGCATGTGGGAAGAATGATTGTCAGTAAGCCCCTGTATTATTAGCTCTAGTTTTTCAAATTTTCTCCTCGTGGTCATTTGTGACATGTATGTGAGTGGAAGTATTACTCTGAGGTGACTAAAGTCATGGGACAGCTGCATGGAGATGGCAGTAGTATCGTATACAGGAAGCATTAAAGGGTAGTGCATTGACAGAGCTGTCATTTGTACTCAAGTGCTTCAAGTGAATTGTTATCGACATGACTATGACCACACGACAGGAACAAATAGACTCTGAACGTGAAATGGTAGTTGGAGCTAGACACATGGGACATTCATTAACAAATTCAATATTCTGAGATACACAGTTTCAAGAATGAATCAAGAATACCAAATTTCAGGTATTACCCTTCACCACAGACAACGCAGTGGCCGACAGCCTTCACTTAATGACAGAGTAGCGGCATTTGCCTAGAGTTGTCAGTGTAAACAGACAATCGACACTGCGCCAATAACAGCAAAAATCAACATGGGGCACATGACGATCGCATCCTTTAGGACAGTGCAGCGAAATTTGGCGTTAATGGGGTATGGCAGCAGGTGATTGATGTGAGTGCCTTTGGTAATAGCACGACATCGGCTGTAGCGCCTCTCCTAGGCTTGTGACTATATATATGTTGGACCCTAGGCGACTGGAAAACCCTGGCCTGGTCAGATAAGTCCTGATTTCAGTTGGTAAGAACACATTGTAGAGTTCGAGTGTGGCACAGACCCCACAAAGCCATGGACCCAAGTTGTCGGCAAGGCACTGCACAAGCTGGTAGTGGCTCCATAATGGTGTGGGCTGTGTTTACATGGAATCGACTGCGTCCTCTGATCCAGATGAACTGACTGTTGACTGGAAATGGTTCTGTTCAACTACTTGGATACCATTTGAAGCCATTCATGGACGTCGTGTTCCCAAACAATGGTGGGAATTTTTATGGATGACAATCCACCATGTCACCAGCCCACAGTTGTTTGCAATTGGTTTGAACAACATGCTGGACAATTTTAAGTGAATGGTTTGGCCACCCAGATCGCCTGACATGAATCCCATCGAACATTTTTGTGACATAATCGAGAGATCAATTTGTGCACTAAATCTCTCACCGGCAACGCTATCGCATTGTGGATGACAATAGAGGCAGGATGGCTCAGTATTTCTACGGGGGACTATCAATGACGTGTTGAGTCCATGCCATGTCGAGTTGCTGTCCTACGCTGGGCAAAGGGAGGCCCAACACGATATTAGGAGGTGTCCATGACTTTCGTCACCTCATTGTATGTTGTCTGAATCTTCTCAGAGAGTATTGTCTCGAAATTTCCCTCGTAAACCTCTCCATGATGCACACCACCTCTCTTTTAATGTCTGCACTGGAGTTTGTTGAGCATCCGCCGACTAGACAATCCCATGATAAACCCACCAGTCTTCGTTGGATCTTCTCTCTCTTCTATCATTCCTATCTGAAAAGTATCCCAAACTGATAAACAGTACTCTACAATCAGTCAAACTAGCGCATTGTTAGCCACTCCCTTCGTGGATGAGTTACATAGATTCTTCCTATGAATCTCACTCTAGCATCAGGATCCTACTATTTGTTTTATGTGGTCATTCCACTTAAAGTCGCCCTGGATATTTACCCCTAGATATGTTACTGTAGATACTTTATCCAGCAAGTTGTCATCAATAGTGTAGTTTTACAGCAGTGGATTTATTTTCCTATATATGCAAAATATGTTACATTTATTTACATTCAGAGTCATTTGTCAATCATCTATAGGTCATTCTACAAATCGGTACTGTCTACTGGCGTTGCTAAATTCTTGTTGACAACCGCATCACCTGTGAACGGTCTTAAAAAGCTTCAAACACTTTTTAATAGATCATTTACATGCATCGTAAATAGTAACGGTCCTATCACACGTCCTTGGGGTCTACCAAAAATGCTTGTACATCTGTCGATTTTTTCCGTTAAGAGTGACGTGTCGAGATCTATCTGCAAGGAAGTGTTGAAACCAGTCGCAAATGTCGCAGCACTATGTATCTCGTGGAGGAACAGAGCGAACTGAGTTTCACAAAATCTTCGTTTGCACAATTCTCTTGATTCCTATATTACCCTGTATAGCTGTCTGTTTAGCAAACTCCTTATGCGGCGTGGAACGTTGTTTAGTTGGCACGGCTAACGCACGCTGTCGGTGCGTAATGGGGCGATCACAAGCAAGGAACTCAACCTGACAAGTAGCTGGCCGCTCAAATATATGAGCTGACAAGGCACCAGAATCGTACTGATCTAGTACTTGCACTACCTGCTGAAATGATGGACCTGACTGTTTCAAAATCCGTTCTCTGATTTACGTCAGGCACATTGTACATGATCGCATCACGCAACATAACGTATGAATATATATCACCGCAAGCACATTTGAATTTGCATTTCCTTTTCATACCCTGCAAACCAGTTACCCACTCGTGATAAATTTGTTCTGACCATTTTTTGCACACACACTTAACGAATGCCATCCTGACACACCAACACTTCCCTGACTTTTGGAAGGCGGCCGAGGTCCTGATGTTCAGGAAGCCAGGGAAAGACCACTCCCTCCCACAAAATTACCGACCCATCAGTCTGCTGTGTTCGCTCAGCATGATTGTTGAGAAGGTAATACTGAAATGTATCACTAGGCATTGCATCGCCAACGACACCCTAAGACCGGAGCAATTCGGCTTTAGGAATCACCACTCGACAACACAACAACTCCTCCACGTAGTCGAACATATAACACACGGCTACGACATGAGCAAAGCCACAGGGGCCGTGTTCCTAGACATCGAAAAGGCTTTCGATCGTCTCTGGCACAACGGACTCATACGCAAACTAAGCGAAGCTGGATTCCCAGACGGACTCGTACGTATCATACACTCATATCTCACGAACAGATGTTTCAACACTAACGTGCAGGATAAACAATCAACACAACACGGTATCCAAGCTGGAGTACCCCAAGGAAGCATCCTAGGGCCCATCTTGTTTAATTTTTACATTAATGACTTCCCAGCGACACAAAACACGACGTTAGCCGTCTACGCGGATGACACAGCCATCCTCGCGCAAGACTGGAAAGCGTCGAACATCAATTCACGAATACAGACAGCACTCAGAACAGCTGAGCCTTGGTTGGAGCGATGGCGTATTAAAGTAAACGTAGACAAGTGCGAAGCAGTTCTGTTCACACGCAGACCGAAACTACTGCGCAAACACCAACACTGTAGACCAATAACACTACATACACGCCCAATACGTTTCCGAGAGAAAGTCAGGTACCTTGGTGTCTGGCTGGACCGGAAACTTACATGGGGGGACCACATCGAATACGTTGCCAACCGAGCGCACGCGAGGCTCAAACAGCTCTACCCAACGCTCAACAGGGAAAGCACACTGAATAGGAGGGTGTCGAGGTCCTTATACATGACACTGATTAGACCTCTGATGACGTACGCAGCTCCCGTCTGGGGATATGCAGCTCCCACACGACTGCGCCGCCTGCAGATCATACAGAACAAGGTGCTACGAATCATTAGCAATGCTCCACGCTACACATGCACCGTGGATCTTCACCATGAATACCGCCTTGATCCCCTCAAGGAAGTATTCAAAAAACACGCCACACGACTATACAGGAACTCGAGACACTCGAACAATCCTTTCATCCCCACTCTGGGAAACTACGATCACAACCACAGGTGGAAACACAAGCGGCCAAAGACACTGCTAGCTAGGGCATAGCCACCTATGGTTAACTAACATACGCAAACAGCGACAAACGTCGGCAAGCCCCTGCATATCAGCAACACTGACTGGCAACTACCAGCTGCTATTAGTGCCGACCAACAGGCCACAGCAGGGACACCGACGAGCTCGCCCACAGACGCACGAACAATCTGCCAACATTCCCTCACACTGTGCCTCCGGTATATGACCTATCGGACACAAGATCGATAACAAAACTAACTGTTGCAGGATGCTGACGCTGAACGAGGACTCTGTACCAGCACCCAGCGCCAGCCGCCGAGCAGCACAAACGCACAACGTCAAGGTATCGACATGCATGATACCCACTACTAACAAAGCCTATCCTTACACAACCTATCGCAGGCAGCAAGACAACTGCTACTGCTCTTGCCGCCCGACCTAACTTTCGCAGAGGTTTTTTTCCCTTGGCCCTTGCCTTGGCACTTTTTTTCCTCTGCCCTTCAAACCACTACCCTTCGTCAGATTTCGACCAATCTATCTCCAGATGAGCGCGTATTAATGGTTAATCCTAACCAGACGTACGCAAACATCGCAGTACCCACATCCTGCGACACCTCACTTTAGTGAATACTAACCCTTATGCAGAGATGGCAGTAGGCCTTTTGTGTTGGCCATCCTGCCGGTGTGGGCGTGGAAGGGCTCCACCACTATAAAAAAAAAAAAAAAAAAAAAAAAAAAAAAAAAAAAAAAAAAAAACATTTTTTGCAATTAAAGAATTGATACCTAGCTGCTACCACATTCAGTTGTTGGTCATAATAGCTAGTCAGTGAAGTGATAACAATGTCATAAGCAAGTTCACGTAGAGTGGCGTTAGGAAAGAGATTTAGTATTAATCTGAACACTACACTTCCTACCGTGGATAATAGATATGGAAGTTTTACAGTACCTGGGATGTTTTGGGCTAGCATACGGGCGTCGAACTGGCGCAGCTACTCGGGCCATTCCTCGTCTTGGTCACTAAACTGTCGAAAAGGTGATATAGCAGCGTCTCGGCGGAGGTTCCAGTCCTATTTCGGGCATGGGTGTATGTGTCTTTGTCCTTACGATAATTTAGGTTAAGTAGTGTGTAAGCTTAGGGACTGATGACCTTAGCAGTCCCATAAGATTTCACACGCATTTGAACATTTGATATAGCAGCTGTAGTAGGTGGTGCTTGTTCCATCGGGCGCGCAGAGTTGGTGAGTAGTTGGTGCACCGTGTTGAGTAGTGCTCAGAGCTGCTGCGTCTGAAACTGAAACATCTGCGTTAGCTATGTGGCATCTAATGCTTGCAGCTATGGCGCGTGAGTAGCAAAAACGACAAGAAACTGTGAAAGAAATTAAGCGCCCCTGCAAAGTAAAGACAAGAGGGAATTAAGGCGTCAGCACATACACTGTTGGGGATTAAAATAGCTACACCACGAAGATGACGTGCTACAGACGCGAAGTTTGACCGACAGGAAGAAGATGCTGTGATATGCAAATGATTAGCTTTTCAGAGCATTCACACAAGGTTGGCGCCGGTGGCGACACCTACAACGTGCTGACATGAGGAAAGTTTGCAACCGATTTCTCATACACAAACAGCAGTTGACCGACGTTGCCTGGTGAAACGTAGTTGTGATGCCTCGTGTAAGGAGGAGAAATGCGTACCATCACGTTTCCGACATTGATAAAAGTCGGATTGTAGCCCATCGCGATTGCGGTTTATCGTATCGCGCCATGGCTGCTCGCGTTGGTCGAGATCCAGTGACAGCAGAATATGGAATCGGTGGGTTCAGGAGGGTAATACGGAACGCCTTGCTGGATCTCAACGGCCTCGCAATACTAGCAGTCGAGATGACAGGCATCTTATCCGCATGGCTGTAACGGATCGTGCAGCCACGTCTCGATCCCTGAGTCAACAGGTGGGGACGTTTCCAAGACAACAGCCATCTGCACGAACAGTTCGACGACGTTTGCAACAGCATGGACTATCAGCTCGGAGACCATGGCTGCGGTTACCCTGGACGCTGCATCACAGACAGAAGCGCCTGCGATGGTGTACTCAACGACGAACCTGGGTGCACGAATAGCAAAACGTCATTTTTTCGGATGAATCCAGGTTCTGTTGGCAGCATCATGATTGTCGCATCCGTGTTTGGCGACATCACGGTGAACGCACATTGTAAGCGTGTATTCGTCACCCGGCGTGATGGTATGGGGTGCCATTGGTTACACGTCTCGGTCACCTCTTGTTCGCATTGACGGCACTCTGAACAGTGGACGTTACATTTCAGATGTGTTACGACCCGTGGCTCTACCCTTCATTCGATACTTGCAAAACCCTACATTTCTGCAGGATAATGCACGACCACATGTTGCAGGTCCTGTACGGGCCTTTCTGGATACAGAAAATGTTCGACTGCTGCCCTGGCCAGCACATTCTCCAGATCTCTCACCAATTGAATACGTCTGGTCAATGGTTGCCAAGCAACTGGCTCGTCACAATCCGCCACTCACTTCTCTTGATGACTGTGGTATCGTGTTGAAGCTGCATGGGCAGCTGTACCTGTACATGCCATCCAAGCTCTGTTTGACTCAATGCCCAGGCGTATGAAGGCCGTTATTACGGCCAGAGGTGGCTGTTCTGGGTACTGATTTCTCAGGATCTATGCACCCAAATTGCGTGAAAATGTAATCACATGTCAGTTCTAGTATAATATATTTGGCCAATGAACACCCGTTTATCATCTGCATTTCTTCTTGGTGTAGCAATTCTAATGGCCAGTAGTGTAAAAAAAAAGTGCCGTGGGCGTTGGGCACTGGGTTTGGAGGATACTCGTCGCCAGTTGTTGGGTTTGCCCTTTCGTCTCATATAGGGTGCCTAAGGGATGCTGCATTCTTGAAAAGCTATACAACATTTCAAGCAAATAACATTAGTAGCTTTATTTCTATAAAGCAGATTTGACACTACTTAACTTGAATGTACTACATGTTGTCGCAAGCGATGGGCGACAGGCAATATAGTTCAGAGTCCTTGGCTATATGCAGTGTTCCTGCAAGTTTGACACACTGTTTGTGGAGCACTGATAACTGTTTTCATAGCACTCTCGGCTAAGCCGAGCTAATACTCCACTAATGTCCAGCCGAGCCTGGCACGAGCGGCACTTAAATTCCAGGTCGCTCATAGTGCAGCACGGTCCTTATCAGCAGCCTATTGGCTGACATTGCCTCACCCTCTTCTCTGGTCTTGCATTCCTCCTCTTCGTTCTCGCACTTGTGGTTATGGCAGAACAAAAACCTCTTAGGGCCGGCCAGAGTGGCCGCGCGGTTCTAGGCGCTACAGTCTGGAACCGAGCGACCGCTACGGTCGCAGGTTCGAATCCTGCCTTTGGCATGGATGTGTGTGATGTCCTTAGGTTCATTAGGTTTAATTAGTTCCAAGTTCTAGGCGACTGATGACCTCAGAAGTTAAGTCGCATAGTGCTCAGAGCCATTTGAACCATTTTTGAAAACCTCTTAGGGTTTTTAGTCAGATTGGTTGACAATATTTTACAATAAGAGTCATCGAATGCTTCTCTCATTGCCCTCATTATGCTCATTTTCACTTCGTTCAGCTTTTGTTTGTCAGCTAGGTTTTGAATTCTCTTGAATCTGTTTGTTTACGTAGCAGTTTTGTAACATGCATATTAAAGCATTGTGGGTCTTTCGCATCCATTAAGACCTTGCTTGAAACGTGCTTGTCTAAGGCATATTGAACGATGTTTCTGAATTTTTTTCTGTTTATGCTTATTTATCAATCGTAAGATTGTGAGGGGGTATCAAGCGAAATTTGTGACTGGTTTGAGGGTTTCTTGGTTGTTGTTGTTGTTGTTGTTGTGGTCTTCAGTCCTGAGACCGGTTTGATGCAGCTCTCCATGCTACCCTATCCTCTGCAAGCTTCTTCATCTCCCAGTACTTACTGCAAACTGCATCCTTCTGAATCTGCTTACAAGGGAACCTCCCCATCGCACCCCCCTCAGATTTAGTTATAAGTTGGCACATTGGATAGGCCTTGAAAAACTGAACACAGATCAATTGAGAAAACAGGAAGAAGTTGTGTGGAACTGTGAAAAAATAAGGAAAACATACAAACTGAGTAGTTTAAGGGATGATAGGCAACATCAAGGACCCTGGGTTTGCAGGAGCGCCGTTGTCTCGTGGTAACGTGAGCAGCTGCGGAACGATAGGTCCTTGGTTCAAATCATCCATCGCGTGAAAACTTAAATTTTTTATTTCCAGTTTATGTGACACACTCTTACGTTTTCATTACTTTTTTGGGAGTGATTATCACATCCACAAGAAAACCTAAATCGGGCAAGGTAGAAGAATCTTTTTTACCCATTCGCCAAGTGTACAAGTTAGGTGGGTCGACAACATATTCCTGTCATGTGACGCACATGCCATCACCAGTGTCCTATAGAATATATCAGATGTGTTTTCCTGTGGAGGAATCGGTTGACCTATGACCTTTCGATCAAATGTTTTCGGTTCCAATTGGAGAAGCACGTCCTTTCGTCTACTAATCGCACGGTTTTGCGATGCGGTCGCAAAACACAGGCACTAAACTTATTACAGTGAACAGAGACGTCAATGAACGAACGGACAGATATAACTATGCAAAAATAATGAAAGAAAAATTTTTGCTTGTGCGAAGACTTGAACCGAGGACTTCTCCTTCCGCAGCTGCTTTGCTACCACGAGACCATGACATACCTGAACGCACGTACTCCTTGATGTTGCCTATGTAACCCATGGACTACTCAGTTTGTATACTCTGCTTATTTTTTCACAGTTTCACACAACTTCTTCCTCTTTTCTCAATTGATCTGTGTTCGGTTTATCAAGGCCTATCCACTGTGCCAAGTTATAACTAAATCTGAGGGGGGTGCGATGGGGAGGTTCCCTTGTTAGTGTATTGGTTTCTTGGTAGGGAGCATGTTATGTTGGATGGAGAGTCAACGACGGATGTAACAATAACTTCGAATGCGCCCCAGGGGATTGCATTGGGGCCATTGCTTTTCATGTTGTGTATTAACGATCTTACAGACAATATATGGTAGGTCTTTCCCATCCCTTAAGACCGTGCTTGGAATGTGCTTGTTTAAAGCATACTGTACCATAAATGATGACTAATTGACAACCTCAGCTGCCGACAGGTGTTATTGTTATACGTCGATGTGGACAGCTGAAGATGTGTGCCCCGACCGGGACTCGAACCCGGGATCTCCTGCTCACATGGCAGACGCTCTATCCATCTGGGCCACCGAGGACACAGATGAATAGCGCGACTGCAGGGACTTATCCCTTGCACGGTTCCCGTGAGACTCACATTCACAACTGTCCGCAATTCTACATATGTATTGTAACTTATAGACATTTGCCCACCGTGAGTCTCACGGGAAGCGTGCAAGGGATAAGTCCCTGCAGTCGCGCTATTCGTCTGTGTCATCGGTGGCCCAGATGGATAGAGCGTCTGCCATGTAAGCAGGAGATCCCGGGTTCGAGTCCCGGTCGGGGCACACATTTTCAGCTGTCCACATCGACGTATAACAATAACACCTGTCGGCAGCTGAGGTTGTCAATTAGTCATCATTTATTCCAGGGAAAAGCTGCACGGTCATCAGCAGTAACTGTTCTTTCGAGAACAAGTTACTGTCTTCAAATATATATTGTACCAGGCTTCTCATTTTTTCTATTTATGCTTATTTATCAAATGTAAGATTGTAAGGAGTATCAAGCGAAATTTGTGACTGGCTTGATGATTTATTTGTAGGGAGGGCACAGTGCGTCATGTTGGGTGGAGAATCAACAACAGATGTAGCAGTAACTTCGAGCGTCGTCCAGGAAATTGCATTGGGGCCCTTTCCATTCATGTCGTGTAATAACGATCTTGCAGACAATATTACTACTAACCTCACTCTTTTCACAGATGATGCAGTTATCTATAATGAAGTACCGTCTGAAAAAAAAACTGCACAAATAGTCAGTCAGATTATAATGATATTCCAAAGTGATGCAAATACTAACAACTTGCTTTAAGTATTCAAAAATGTAAAATTGTGCTCTTCACAAAATGAAAAGACATAGTATTCTATGACTGCGGTATCAACAAGTTATGGTTGGATCAGTCAACTCATACAAATACCTTGACGTAATAATTTGAAGCAATATAAAACGAAATCATCAAATATAGCTCACCCGCAGATAAAGCAAGTGGCAGACTTCGCTTTAATTGTAGAATACCAGGGAAATGCAATCAGTCTACAAAGGATATACCTTACAAATCACTCATGCGACCCAGTCCAGAATATTGCTCAAAAGAATGGGACCTGTAACAAACGGGACTAACAGTGGATACTGAATTTATACAGAAAAGGGCAGCATCAATGGTCACAGGTTTATTTGATTCTTGGGAGAGTGTCACAGAAACTCTGAAGTAACTGACCTGGCAGACACTTGAAAACAGATGCAAACTATTCCGCGAAAGCCTACTTACAAAGTTTCAAGAACAGGCTATAAAATATTTCTCTGGGAATATATCACAAGCCCCTACCTATTGCTCCCATAGGGATCGTGATGAAAAGACTAGATTAATTGCGTCACGCACGGACGCATTCAGTCAGTCATTCTTCCATGCTGCATACATAAATGGAACAGATAGAAGCCCTTATAACTGTTACCTGAATCTTCTCAGGAAGGAATTACAACAATTCCTTTCTTGTTATTCTCTCGGTAAAGGATTTTGTGGATGGCTTGTGGTCCGCCGGTGAAAGCGATAGTACAATATTCCATATTTACGAACTTCCAGCATGCTGGAATAATTGCAGGTCAGCAACTTCCATTAATCAGTACAACTGAAACCAGCCAAAGTCGTAAATTTCACTTTTTTTATTTATTTACTTGATGACTAGTTTCGAGATGAGATCCATTTTCAAAGTGGGGTCAACGGAGGCGTCCGATACTACCCGTCGGCTTTGGGCCGTGACGTAAGGGTGTTGTGTTGTGTGACGTCATGACGGTGCGGAGTTTAGTTTATGAGTGTGCTATGTTTGTAGATGTCGTCTTCTTGCGGTTGGTGGTGTCCTCTGGTGGTGTATTTTGTTCATTTGGGTGTAGCAGCTTGCAGTGTACATTTATCGGTCGTGACTGTTATAGAAGAACGGAAATTAGTTTCAGTGAGTTAAGAATTAAGTTTCCGTTGCGTTTATGTTATTGCGGTGTCGTTTGATGTTACTGGTTTGCTGTTAGTCACGCGGTAAGTCGTTTAATTCAATTTGTGGCTTCTTTTGTTAGATATGGATATGGCTTCTAAGTTTAATAGTGTGCGTCTGCGGGCTGAAATGGGGCACGACATGTTGTCCGACATTAAGTTTCTGTAACTTTTTGAGCTTGTGACGGAGATAGTGAAATGCGGCGTATGCAAGCAGAATATGCGAGTTGGGGGTAGTGTGTGGCGCCGGAACTTTTTTATGGTAAGTAGTCATTTTTTGGGTCTATTGTTCGCGTGCTATGATGTTCGATGGGGTTTTTATGTGTTGTTGGGTCGGTGTTATTTACTGCATGTGTTGGTGGTTGATGTTTTGGTATCGGCACTTGTGTTTGATTTTTGTATCTTAAAGGGAAGTACTGGATTCCAATTTTTTTGGTATCGTCAGTTGGATTTGAGCTGCATACGTCATGGGAAGTGACCGACTGCAATTTGTTGTCGTAGCTATGTGTGTTTTGGTATTGTGAGCTGTTGTTGACCTATATAGATCAAGGAAAGTGTTCGATTCCAATGTGTGGTCGTAGCCTTGTGTGTTTTGGTATCGTGAGTTGCTGTTGACGTGTTTTGGTATCGTCAGTTGCTGTTGACCTATATAGGTTGCTTTAGGTGTTGGTTTTTATTTTGTGGTATCGACAATTGCGGTTGAGCTATGTAGGTGAAGGGAAGTGACCGATTCCTGTCGATATTGTAAGTGTAGCAGACCTTGGGAATGTTGTGGTGTTTTTATGTCGTCGTTTTGTGTGGTTTGTGATCGTGGTGTGTCTGTATGTGTTTATATTTAGTTTGTCGCCACCCAAAAACCCCCAATTTCCCGCGCTGGTCTAGTTAGTCTGATTGTATTTTTGGAGAGAGATGATTGTCTTGGTTTTATATGCATTTTCGTGTTTGTTGTCGTTTATGTAATGACGTTATAGGCGCCATTTTGCAAACGTTGAGAATGGTAGTTTCCGCCATATTGGTGACGTCATGGGTCAAAGCAAACGCGTGGAATCGGACGCTTCCTTATTGCCACGAAGTGCATATGAACAGTCACAGTGCATACAGATAACTGTTATCTGCATGCATTGTATTTTTGGAAAATCAAGTTTGACTACCTGGATGATTTGAAAATGGGTCGCGCCCCGGAACTCATCATCAAGTAAATAAAAAAGTAACATTTGCAACATTGGCTGGTTTCTGTTGTACTAATATTCCATACGTTTTGAGATGGTTAAAACTGAAATCGGCGAAGTCTCGCGATTGTCTCTTTAAGAATGCTCAGGCGGGACTCCAAATAACTCACTTAACCCTGAAGCGATATCATGTCACCAATTAATCTGTTCACAAAGGTAATTCACATTTACGCGCGTAACGTGAGCACCTTCCACCTTCCCTGCAGGCTTACTCAGGCTCGACTGACTGCCTCACTACTTTAGCGCCAAACCGGACGGTGGGCGCCAAGCTGTACTCTTCTAATAAGATGGTGCTTCCTGTCAGTGACTCTAACTCGCTGGCTCAAAGATGCATAAAGGTAGATACCATTAGTTCAGGATAGTATCGATATCTGCACCCTTACATCTTCTCACTACATGTTTCCGAAATCTGCAAGAATTAAGGATTTTCGGAAATATAAGGAGAATCCTCCACCTTAATGAAAAGAAGAAGAAAACAACAGAATTGTCCGGCAACGTAATGGAAATATTGCAGAAATAGAAATATAATAATGGATTGCAACGGCCACCTCGTTTTCATATCAGTCGTTTGAATTACAGACAATATCTTGCAAGAGCACACACATCGCATCAACCCCTACCAACTGATAATTCTTACACTGTTTGTTTATACATGACATAAACTACATGAACTCTTTAAGAAATACCATAAATTTTACAATCGTATTTAGATTCAGTCCATTTCCAAATCTCTTGGAATATTGTTTTAAAAACACATTAAACACATATATAAAAATTCAAAAGCAGATACTGATGAAATTAGCAAACATCAGAAACAGTTCACACTAGCAGTAAAGTATTTCTGTTAATGTGCAAAGGCATTAATCTGGTGCTTTCCAAGCACCCTTACTTAGTGTAATAGTTGTATATTAAGCAAACATTTAAGACAAGATTTGACAACATGAAAGGATTTGAAAAACTCAGTATTGCTGGAAGGATATTCAAGAAAGAAACACCAGCCATTTCGTGCATTTAGTAGCACATCTTTTCACCGAAAACTTTATGCGCAGGGAGACACTACCGGTTACTATGGGGGCCACACACACGGAACACGCCACCATTGCTGCACTGTCAATTTGGCAATTTGGCAATTTACTTACCTTCTCGCACTGATGAGTCTTATTGCACGCGAAGTCACGCGTGACGTCGTTATGACGTGTACACCCTATATCGAAGACGACATTGGCGGCGAATCGACTTTAGTAATCGTTCGAAACGCTAAACTGCAGTAGTCGTTTTTGCAGATGAATTAAAGGAACAGCTCATTATATCCTCAATTGGTATATTCACTGCTATTTTGGAAGCTATTGATGTCTTTATTTTCTTTGAAAATGCGAACCTGCCAACTTTTAGAAAAAAAGAGCTCACAATCTGCACTGTCAACAGTATATTTCTTTTTAAATGCGAAAATTGATGCCTAGTAGCAACGTCGTACGGAGTCCACGTTAAACTCGACGTAAGTAGGTAATTACCTTCAGAAATTCAGTTGTTAAAATTAATGATTGAATACATAGTATCCACCATGTTCTCAACCAATCACAAATATAATTGAAGAACTGCATCAGTGTGTCTGAAGTTGTCCCAATACCTTTAGTTTATTAGTAAGGATTATTGAATCTGAACTATAAACACAGTTTCGAGGCCGGCCAGAGTGGCCGTGCGGTTGTAGGCGCTGCAGTCTGGAACCGCGTGACCGCTACGGTCGCAGGTTCGAATCCTGCCTCGGGCATGGATGTGTGTGATGTCCTTAGGTTAGTTAGGTTTAATTAGTTCTAAGTTCTAGGCGACTGATGACCTCAGAAGTTAAGTCGCATAGTGCTCAGAGCCATTTGAACCATTTGAACAGTTTCGAGGTTTCCTTTCTGTGTGCCAGGTGCAGAATTTCTACTAAAAATACGCGACCAAACAGCTTTTTTCTCAAATGCCAGTTTCAAGTGACTATACCGAGCTGACAATTTGTGCAAATGGTCCTTTACATCAGTAAAACGCAAAGTTTTGTTAACATTACTTGGTTGACATTTACTTTCGACACATTTAAAAATTTGCAGGAGTACTTTCATTGCAGTTTCCAAATGATGATAAATACTGGATTGAACAATTCTATTTTCGAGTGAAATGTGATGAAGATATTAAGCTACCTGGAAAAATAATCTGTGGCATGCTATGCCCTTCTGGATCTATGCTTCCTATGCCCCTCTTCGCACGCCACTAGGTATGGCGCTATACTGCGCAACTGCAGCGCCGAGGCTGTTCGCTGCTCCGCTCAACTGATCCACGTCGTCCTCCCAAGGCGTCCGGCTGGTTCGATTTCTCCTCTTTCCACTACTTTCCTCCAGGGCTACCGAAGCTCGGAACACTGCCAACGATTGCCAACCGCTTCCTTGGGCGAGATTTGCTTACAAGGAAAACTGCCCCTTGTACCCGCTCAGATTTAATGGTCAAATGGCTCAGAGGATAGCCCGTCACAAACTGAACAAACATCAAGCATGAAAACAGGAAGAAGGTCTACCGACCTGTGAAAAAGAAGCAAAATCGAAACAATGATCGATCCAAGCTCAAGATGTGCAGCATCAAGCGAATAGCAAGTATCATGGCGTCGTGGTTGTCGGTCACCATTGGACTGTGGTACTGGAGATCTGTGCTCAAATCTCCCTTGTGTCCCATTTTTTTCCACAAAATTATCAACTTTCCTCCCAGTCAGGCTCTGTTCTCCTTCTGTAGTTTTTTCAGTTATCATACTATACATTGGTTATACAATATGATTCATGTGGTAAGAATATACACTGAAAGGCCAAAGAAACTGGTATAGCCATGCGTATTCAAGTACAGAGATGTGTAAACAGACAGAATACGGCGCTGCGGTCGGCAACGCCTATACAAGACAAGTGTCTGGCGCAATTGTTAGATCGGTTACCGCTGCTACAATGGCAGGTTATCAAGATTTAAGTGAGTTTCAACGTTGTGCTATAGTTGGAGCACGAGCGATGAGACACAGCATCTCCGAGGTAGCGATGAAGTGGAGATTTTCCCGTACGACCTTTTCAAATGCGTACCGTGAATATCAGGAATCCCAGTAAAATATCAAATCTCTGACATTGCTGCAGCCGGATAAAGATTCTGCAAGAACAGGACCAACGACGACTGAAGAGAATCGTTCAATGTGACAGAAGTGCAACCCTTCCGCAAATTGCTGCAGATTTCAATGCTGAGCCATCAGTAAGTGTCAGTGTGCGAACCATTTACGGAACATCGCCGATATGGGCTTTCGGAGCCGAATGCCCACTTGCATACTCTTGATGACTGCATGACACAAAGCCTGACGTCTCGACTGGGCCCATCATCTCTGACGTTGGACTGTTGACGACTGGAATCATGTTGCCTGGTCGGACTAGTCTCGTTTCAAATTGTATCAAGCGAATTGACGTATACGGGTGTGGAGACAACCTCACGAATCCATGAACTCTGCATGTCAGCAGGGGACTGTTCAAGCTGGTGAAGGCTCTGTAATGGCGAGGGGCGTGTGCAGATGGAGTGATATGGGACCTCTGATACGTCTGGATACGACTCTGGCAGGCGACACGTACGTAAGCACCCTGTCTGATCACCCGCTTCCATTCATGTCCATTGTGCATTCCGACGGACTTGGACAATTCCAGCAGGACAATGCGACACCCCACACGTCCAGAATTGCTACAGCATGTCTCCAGGAACACTCTTCTGAGTTTAAACTCTTCCGCTGGCCACCAAACTCCCCAGACATGAACATTGTTGACCATATCTGGGTCGCCTTGCAACGCGCTGTTCAGAAGATATCTCCACCCCTCGTACTCTTACGGATTGATGGGCAGCAGGCCTGCAGGATTCATGGTGTCAGTTCCCTCCAGCACTTCTTCAGATGTTAGTGGAGTCTATGCCACGTCGTGTTGTGGCACTTCTGCGTGCTCGCGGGGGCCCTACACGATATTAGGCAGGTGTACCAGTTAGGCTCTTCAGTGTAGAATGTAAGTCATGTAGTAAGAATACATTACCATCGCAAGTAAATGCGATGAATAATGGGAGCAGGCGATACGCCGCATAGATCTCTCTCAGGAATGGAAACAACAAATAAACGGGTGTGAACTATGTAGCAAAAAAGGAGTTCAAGACCAAAAACTTCCAAAACGGAACGCAAGAGTCATAACGCATGGTACTTCTGTAGAACAAATAGGAGGTACGTACATTTGGAGGTAACTTCCTTACCTCCCGCTGTTGCAAACGGACGTTACACCACGACACAGATTTGGAGGAGGAGGATATTAGTGTTTAACGACAACGAGGTCATTAGAGACGGAGCGCAAGCTCGGGTGAGGGAAGGATGGGGAAAGAAATCGGCCGTGCCCTTTCAAAGGAACCATCCCGGCATTTGCCTGAAGCGAGTTAGGGAAATGACGCAAAACCTAAATCATGATGGCCGGAGACGGGATTGAACCGTCGTCCTCCCGAATGCGAGTCCAGAGTGCTAACCACTGCGCCACCTCGCTCGGTACAGATTTGGATACAGAGAACAGACACATCAGTGGCCAGACGCACATTTCATAATTTTGTGAAAAAAAGGGCACGAGGTAGATTGGAACATGGCTCTCCACCTTCGCAATCCAACACCGT
The DNA here is from genome assembly GCF_021461385.2 of Schistocerca piceifrons. NCBI lineage: Eukaryota > Metazoa > Arthropoda > Insecta > Orthoptera > Acrididae > Schistocerca > Schistocerca piceifrons. The sequence continues at coordinate 464,177 of NW_025729169.1, read as the reverse complement.
GTCCACATGCCATGGCTATAAAATATAATATGTTCAATGCTACACATTTTTATGGAAAATGCTTGGGCCGTTCAGTGTTTCGATTTTGCTTCTTTTTTCACAGTTCAGTATGCCTTCTACTTGTTTTCGTGCTTGATCTGTGTTTAGTTTTTGACGGGTTATCCGCTGGGTCATGTTACCACTAAATCTGAAATAAGTGTGATGGAGAGTTTCCCTAGTTAGTGTGTACGGGCGGCAAATTGGAGCCGCTGTTGGCCTTGTTTGCGTTTCGATCTAATGGCGGTAACATCAATGCGTTGACGGTTGGTTGCCGTTGGGACTCCTTCCTGGTGTGGACGCCCGGTCGAATGTTCGTAGGCGATTAGTCGTGTCTTTGCAACAGGTGTGAACTTAAATTTTTCAGGGCACACACAAGTCGCACTTAGTATGTTTTATTGACCGATTTCGTTCTTTAATTTAACACGAGCATCACCAGAAATTCTGGAATTTACTGATTAAATTACACTAATTAAATCAAAGAGCGCAACCACTCAATAAAACATACTGAGCGCGACTTGTGGCTATCCAGAAAAACTGAATTTCAACAGTCGCTGCCTCCCCTGCAGGCAATGCGTGCTCTCGCTAAGGGTGTGCATGTATTGTGTATATTGGAGTTTTTTTTTCCTTTGTTGATTTTCAATTCCCCCCAAAGGGGGCGGGCTGGCAGCAGCTTACTACGCTGCTCTACAGCCTACAGACTTTTGTTTAAAAAAAGGAAGAAGAAAGAAACAAGGAAAAACAGGCGATAAAATGGTGATTTAAAGTGTAAAATGGCGTAAAAATGCGGAAAATTAAAACAGAAAACAAAAGGGGTAGGCAATGTTGATAAAATACACAGGAATTAGACAAGTAACATAGTAGACACACAATTAAAAAAAACATGGCGACAGTCTGGTTTCTGTTCGCAAGAGATAAAAAATCACACCCAGCGACAGTATGATGGCTGTTTGCTACACTTCCCAAAAGACACAACACGGAACACTCACTGGAAAAACACACCGTAAAACACTGCACAAATATGGCACTCCCAATCAAAAGGCAGATGGGGGGGGGGGGGGACTCGGAGAAGGGGGAAAAACAAGGAGGGAGGAGAGGAAAAAACGAAAAGGGGGGGGGAACCAAGGAGGGAGAGGACTAATAAAGGGGGAGAAGGGCAGACGCGAGAGGGAATGAGAGGAGGCAGAGGAGGGAAATGTAAAAGGACTCGAGGGAGAGAAGGGGGCAGAGAGAGGGGAGGGGGGGAAGAAAGAGGATGGAAGGGGGGGAGAGGGAGCCTGGGAAAAGGACAGAGGAAAGGAGCGGGAGTGAGGATCAGAGTTGATAGGAGGGATAAATGGAGGGAGAGAGGGCATCATCCGGGAGGGGGAGTTGATGGAAGCCACCTTGGGAAAGGAGATGTAGGGTGTAGAGATGGAGGGTAGGGGGGACACAACGGTGAAGACGTGACAGGGTGCGGGGATCGGAGAGGAGAGGAGCAACCAGGGGGTGAGGGGGTTTAAGTCGGCAGGAGGTGTAGAGGATGCTGATATGTTCGAGGAATAGGAGCAGATGGGGGAAAGGAATGAGATCATAGAGGATCTGCGTGGGGGACGGGAGGCATATACGGAAGGCGAGGCGGAGTGCATGACGCTCAAGGATCTGGAGGGACTTATAGAATTTGGGGAGGGGGGCAGATATCCAGGCAGGACTGGCAAAACATAGGATGGGACAGATTAAGGATTTGTAGGTGTGGAGGATGGTAGAGGGGTGCAACCCCCATGTCCGGCCAGAGAGGAGTTTGAGGAGTCGGAGGCGGTTGTGGGCTTTGGATTGGATGGAGCGGAGATGAGGAATCCAGGTGAGGTGACGGTCAATGGTGAGGCCAAGGTAGGTGAGGGTGGGGGTAAGGTGGACAGGACGGGCGCAGACAGTAAGGGAGAAATCCAGGAGCCGGAAGGAGCGAGTGGTACGACCTACGATGATGGCCTGGGTCTTGGAAGGGTTGAGTTTCGGGAGCCACTGGTTACACCATGCAGCAAAAAGGTCAAGGTGATTCTGAAGAAGGCGTTGGGACCGGTGGAGGGTAGGAGCAAGGGCGAGGAATGCGGTGTCATCAGCATATTGCAAGAGGTGTGCTGGAGGAGGGGGAGTTGGGGCATATCTGCCGTGTACAGGAGGTAGAGGAGAGGGGAGAGGACAGAGCCCTGGGGCACACCTGCAGAGGGGTAGAAGGTGTGGGAATTGGCATTATGGATGGTAACATAGGAGGGGCAGTGGGAGAGGAAGGAGGCCACCAGACGGATGTAGTTGATAGGAAGGGCGTAGGTTTGGAGTTTAAACGGGAGACCGGGATGCCAGACAAGGTCGTAGGCCTTTTCGAGGTCAAGGGAGACAAAAATGGCGGAGCGACGGGAGTTAAGCTGGAGGGAGAGGAGATGAGTGAGGGGGAGGAGTTGGTCATCAGCAGAGAAGGAAGGTCGAAAGCCTCATTAGGTGTTTGGGAGGAAGTGGTTGCGGTGGAGGTGGTGATGGATGCGCCGGGAAAGGATGGATTCCAAGAGCTTGCTGAACACAGATGTGAGACAGATAGGACGATAGGAAGAGGCATCAGATGGAGGCTTGTTGGGTTTGGAGAACATCAGGATACGGAAGGTTTTCCACAGGTCGGGATAGAAGCCAGTGGCAAGGATGACATTGTAGAGGGTGGCAAGGATTGAAAGGAATACACTGGAGCATAGAGTGGAATATGTGGAGAGCATTAAAGCTAAAGTTTTATCATGAACGGGAATGTTTATGGCCCTCTACGAACTGCGATTATAAGAACAAACTGAAAAGGCGAGACGCTTGGACGGACATAACACAGCTATTAGAAAGTGAAAAAGAAAGAGCTGTCTTTATTGACGATAGGCAGAAATAAACACAGTCTAACATAACAGTCGCGACACTTCGCCTCGATTTTGTTGCCTACCGCGCCAGCAGCGCGCCAGACGGCCAGTAAATTAAACTGTGAGTTCGGTGCGTTCGTGAAAGCGAATAGTGGTTGTTTATTTTGCTTTCTACAATGGTTTTTACAAGCGGGACAGTTTGTAGCACAATAAATTGCAGCAACAACAGGAAGAAGACACCATAACTGTCTTTTTTTACGTTTCCTAAGGATCCTGAAAGGTACGAGGGCAGTTCAATAAGTAATGCAACACATTTTTTTTCTGAAACAGGGGTTGTTTTATTCAGCATTGAAATACACCAGGTTATTCCCCAATCTTTTAGCTACACAACACTATTTTTCAACGTAATCTCCATTCAACGCTACGGCCTTACGCCACCTTGAAATGAGGGCCTGTATGCCTGCACGGTACCATTCCACTGGTCGATGTCGGAGCCAACGTCGTACTGCATCAATAACTTCTTCATCATCCGTAGTGCCTCCCACGGATTGCGTCCTTCATTGGGCCAAACATATGGAAATCTGACGGTGCGAGATCGGGGCTGTAGGGTGCATGAGGAAGAACAATCCACTGAAGTTTTGTGAGCTTCTCTTGGGTGCGAAGACTTGTGTGAGGTCTTGCGTTGTCATGAAGAAGGAGAAGTTCGTTCAGATTTTTGTGCCTACGAACACGCTGAAGTCGGTTCTTCAATTTCTGAAGAGTAGCACAAAACACTTCAGAGTTGATCGTTTGACCATGGGGATGGACATAGAACAGAATAACCCCTTCAGCGTCCCAGAAGACTGTAACCATGACTTTACCGGCTGACGGTATGGCTTTAAGCTTTTTCTTGGTAGGGGAGTGGGTGTGGCGCCACTCCATTGATTGCCGTTTTGTTTCAGGTTCGAAGTGACGAACCCATGTTTCATCGCCTGTAACAATCTTTGACAAGAAATTGTCACCCTCAGCCACATGACGAGCAAGCAGTTCCGCACAGATGGTTCTCCTTTGCTCTTTATGGTGTTCGGTTAGACAATTTGGGACCCAGCGGGAACAAACCTTTGAATATCCCAACTGGTGAACAATTGTGAGAGCACTACCAACAGAGATGTCAAGTTGAGCACTGAGTTGTTTGATGGTGATCCGTCGATCATCTCGAACGAGTGTGTTCGCACGCTCCGCCATTGCGGGAGTCACAGCTGTGCACGGCCGGCCCGCGCGCGGGAGATCAGACAGTCTTGCTTGACCTTGCGGCGATGATGACACACGCTTTGCCCAACGACTCACCGTGCTTTTGTCCACTGCCAGATCACCGTAGACATTCTGCAAGCGCCTATGAATATCTGAGATGCCCTGGTTTTCCGCCAAAAGAAACTCGATCACTGCCCGTTGTTTGCAACGCACATCCGTTACAGACGCCATTTTAACAGCTCCGTACAGCGCTGCCACCTGTCGGAAGTCAATGAAACTATACGAGACGAAGCGGGAACGTTTGAAAATATTCCACAAGAAATTTCCGGTTTTTCAACCAAAATTGGCTGAGAAAATAAATGTGTTGCATTACTTATTGAACTGCCCTCGTATATACCATCATGTTACTAAACTGTATCGCCAGGATTCACTTGCAAACTACATGTGTATTAATGATTAATGTTTCGTTTTAGGAGCAGAAAATGGATAGTTAATAGCAGACGAGAAGACCTTATGAAAAAAGACCCAGTTTACCTGTATAATAATATTAGGTTCTGTTCGTTACATTTCGAACAAAACCAGTTCATGAACGCAGACAATAATAAACTCGTGTGGAATGCAGTGCCCACACCGTTTGACATCCCCAATAAGCCGCCTCAGCTGACGATGAAGAGGAAACTGCCACAAAGATTCGACAATCCATCTCTAAAGCTGTAAAACAGTCCTTTGACACAGAAGCAGCCAGTTCAGCTCTCCGTGTATCAGTGCTAGATTCGTGTGAATCGTCAACACGGACCTGCTTTGACTATGAAGTGGTTAGATTAAGTGCAGTTATTCGTGTATTACAAAAGTGTAATGTTTGGTATGTATTTCATTCACTTCTGTTGTTAGTCACTTAATTTTCTTTGCTTCCTTCGTGTGATGACATTATTTTGTTAGCACCTTGTTCACTGACAGATTGTTTGAAAATTATTCAAATATTTGGTTTTGCGTGAAATGTAATGTAATCACCTCATTATAATGTTTTCAACATATTTCATCCGCTATTTGGTAGTTGCTAGTCCCCAAGATGAAGGTCGTACTTGTGGTAACAGGCGACAATGACAAACACAGTAGGCCTACCGAACGATAAATGAGTTGTCAATCGCTTTTGCATGTAGAGGTACATGTCTGTGCTTCTTACGTGTGAATATGTGTGTTTATATTCTTTTGATATCAACGAGGTAAACTCCAATTCTATCCAACATCACAAGTGTTTCTTCACGAATGTGTTGTAGCTAGCCACACGATTCATGGTTTTTCTCCATACTTGCGCTTATTTGAAAATCATTTTTAGAAATACATATGCCTTCTGATACTACTAATTTCGTCAATTACGTAGGAAATGGAAGCAAAACAAACATTATTCTTAAGACGTGTCTGACGTTCACCTTATTCGCCGCTTGGAGCGCTAATGTCGCCTCATCTGTCAAACGGTAACAACTTTTACAACTTTTACAGCAATGAGTATCGCGACTGTTACGTTAGACTGTGGAAATAAGCAACACTGGGAGTGACTATTATCTTTGTGCTGCAGGTAGAGCTTCCCTAAAGGAAGCGTTATCTCTGGGAATTTCAGGGCATACACAATTCAATAACAACTAGAAATCTATAGCCTTCATTTGGAAAATATATATATATATATATATATATATATATATATATATATGAAGTAGTCTATATTCCAATTCAGCTTTAAGGTAAACATTACTCTGTCCCACCAGACTGCTCGCTACTTTTTAAAAGAGAGGTCATCCATCGGCGTCATTTCTTCTTCTTTTCTGATGACCAGCTTTCTGTAGTAAAATAAATGCTACACATGCGACGACTGTTAAATCTTCTACTTCCATTGTACTATCGACGGGTAAAATTGTAATTAAAACGCTACTTTGTAACAATAACAAAGCAGGAGCAACGTCGGCAAGTGTGGAGTGTGCTAACTGTGAAGTGTTTGAAGTACCAGTTCATTGAAATTGAGTGGTTAATTCACACTTCACTGGAGTGAAGCGTTCATTTGAACGACTCGTTCACGAGCTCCCCATCACTAGTCGATGGTGTAGAACACCGTGAATCAGTAAAACGAAGTAACAGAAACGTATTGTAGTTTCAACGCCGAAGCAACATTTTATTGCACTTGCGAACTCGAGGGTTGCATCAGTATTAAAACACACAACGGTTTCTCTCCGACACACTCTTCTCCCCCTGCTCTGTACTGCAGTTTATAATAATTTGATGAGTACATATTAAAATAAGTCTGAGTGTGATACTTTGTCCGGCACTGATCGCAATGGAACACGTTTAAAGCAGCAGACATCATGCAACAAGTGTTCACACTGCCATCTGCTGATTATGCGGTAAAACAGGTTGGCGGTACACTTAGCTGCCGACAGATGTCAGCTTCAAACGTCTGCCGATCATGTGGTAGAGTAGGTTGGCGGTTAACTTACCTGCCGACAGCTGTCACCCTGAACTGCGCTATTTGACTTCTGGATATAAATTTCAGAAACGAAGGATTGTTATACTGTTAAAAACAAATTAAATTTACTTAAAGGTACACCCGTAACACGTAAAAGTAGATGATTTTCCTCAAAATTGGCAAAAATATGAGTGTTCTCACAATGGGTACGTACAAATACGCCTATCAAGTACCACTTTCGTCAAATCGGATTCAGCGGTTGAATGGGGCGTCAAAGTGGTTTTCAGCTAAACCCGAACGTTTTGTTTGGGAAAGCTATTTGGAAAACAATTTTTGGAGAGAGGATGAAAGATCCTCTCATATATTGAATTTAAACGGTAGTGAATTGTCGTCTTTACGCTCTTACAGTGTCTGAGAGTTAAATAGAGCATGGTCGAAGGGGACAAAGGAAAGATAAACAGAGAAATCTGTCACATATAAAGAAGGGATTACATTTAATCTTGCTCGACGTTTTCTCATGAAGCGCCCAAAAAAGTCTTTATCCGCCAAGTGAAACCTTATTTGTTGTATTCATGGACTGAAAACTAGGGCTACCAACGAAATGCAGTCCAATTTTGTTCCTTTTAAAATTTAAACCATAATAGAATGAGTATGTTTACCACTGTTACAAAGTCTATATACCTACGTTAAGTAATTATTCAGAAGTTTTCCTGTAGATTTTATTTTTGTTGAGAATAATAACCCTCCAAATTCAAAACGTAAACTGTCACCTGTAGTCATTGGTACGATTTCAGATAAAATCCCTCTTTATTTTCTTTGGAAAGCAGTTTTTGTGTCTGTTCACTCTTATACAATGGCTAGCAACTCGCGATCGCGTAAAAGTAGTGAAATTTGGGGTTTCTTCGCCGATTTAGGTGATGGGAAAGCAAAGTGCAATTATTGTTCTAAGTGTATTTCATATAAAGGAGGAAATACATTTAATCTAGCGCGTCATGTTCGAGTGCTGCATCCAACAGGGCCATTGTCAGTCAGACGCTTAGCGCCCCCTGCTCCTGCATCTTCCGATATTTCTTGGATAAAAAAACCCGCACAATCGGGAACTAACATCAGCAAATGCCAGAAGCGAACAGCAGTTGGTGCCAGAAAATAACAGTACCACTTCAGTATCAGAAAGCAGACCTCCATATCACGGAACATTACCCATGTATTTTCCGAAACCTCTTTCTAACAAAAGAAATCAGGAGATAGATTTCGCACTTCTGCAGACTGTTGTAAAGGATTATTTGCCCTTCAACATAGTGGAAAGTAAACATTTCCAAAGTTTTTTAGGCAAAGTGAATGGTGCTCACAGAATGCCATCTCGGAAGACCATTTCCAATACGCTGCTACAGCAACGGTACGCCATGATGAAAGAAATTGTGAGAGCCAAAATTAATTCTGCGGAAGCGGTTGAGCTGACAATGGATGGGTGGACCTCAACTACAAAGGAGAGTTACTTGTCGGTGACAGCACACTACGTTAAAGAGTGGAGCTGGCGTCTTCCCTCCTAGAGTGCTTTAAATACGACGAAAGGCACACGTCAGAAAAACTCTCGGAAGAACTGCTACGTGTCACAAGGGAATGGGGCATTCAAGAAAAAGTCGTCTGTGTTGTCAGCAACAATGCTGCTAACATTGTGGCAGCTATAAGACTCACAGCCTAGAAACACATCCCCTGCTTTGCGCACACACTCAATTTAATTGTTCAGAATGGGCTTCCGCACATTCAACCCATTCTGAATAAAGTAGAAAAAAATGTTGAATTTTTTAAAAGAAGTTCGCATGCCTGCACGAAACTGAAAAAGATGCAGGAACAGTTAAAAGAGCCAGTTCTGACACTAACACAGGACACTGTTACAAGATGGAATTCAACCTATGATATCCTGTGAAGAATAATCGAGGTTAAGAATTCCCTAATGACAGTTATCACTCTGAATTATCCAGATCTTCCAAATCTGACTGCAGAGGACATTGCAAGTGTAACACAAGCCTGTGACCTGTTGAAAGTTTTCAAAGACTGCACTGAGGAAATGTCAAGTGATAATGTTGTCACTGCTTCTAAAGTTATGCTACTTAGTCGCTCGTTGAAAAAATGGTGTTGCAGGTTTGTTAATAACACTGAAATTCATGTAGACGTGCAACAGATGGCCGAAAAGTTAGCTGAAGACCTAAAACGACGATTTAGAAATATAGAGGAAAATTCCATTTTCGCGGAAGCAACTGCATTGGATTCCCGGTTCAAATTACATGGTTTTTCTGATAAAAATTCTGCTGAGAAGGTGAAATTAAACCTGATCAGGCACTGTGAGAAATTTGTGACGAACACATCCACTGCTACTGCAACAATCTCAGTTGCAACCACTGAATCAACTTCCAGTCTCTGGCTCGAATTTGATGAAGTGTTTTCCAGGCTGCAGAGTAATCCACACCCAAGAGCTGCTGCAATAGTGGAAGTGGACAAATATTTACAAGAGCCCCTGCTACAGAGACAAGGCAATCCACTTCAGTGGTGGTCTGAACGACTGTCAGTATACCCCTCGCTCTTTGAACTTGCAAAAATACGACTGTGTATTGTCGCAACCTCCACGCCGTGTGAAAGAGTGTTCTCGAAGGCAGGACACCTTATAACTGACAGAAGAAATCGCCTGACAGGGAAAAAAGTGGAACAAATTATGTTTTTAAACGGAAATCTCTGAAGATTCACCAAATCCATTGATGTTTATTCATAAATATATATGTGTATTTTTTAAAAAATTTAATTAGGACAATCCTCAAATTGACATTTAGTGTAATTTTTTCAATAATGTGTACGAGATAAACATTCCTACATGAACGATTATCTTTCAAGCGTGGATTCCACGCATGCTTCAGTTCCAGACTCACAAGGTAAGCATTTTATTTTCATGTTGGCTGTGCGTGCTCACACAGCCAGCCTCTTCGTTTGTATTGTAGTATTCATTTGTCTGCAAGCGCTGCCAACGGTAGCTTACCCGTAGACGCGAAGTATAACTCCACAAATAGTCGCTGGTAATGATGTGAGCACTGCAGGAAGCAGCTGACGCTACCTTCCCCTCGCCTCTCACCGACTGTACCCCTCCTAAATTCGGCAGTGAGGACAATAAAAAATTGATTTTTGCTGCAGATGTAGATGTCAGAGCTGTTCATTGTGTTAATGAACTGAAAATTGTAACAATTCACCAAAAAATTAAAGCTATCTACAATTTCAGATTTTTTTCCTTAAAAAGTAGGGACTGCTGAACCTGTTTTTTCATTATGCCACATTTATGTAAGACCATTCAAATTAAAAGTCAGTGTGATAAACAAAATGGCTTATTTATCTTTTATAAAGCATCAACGTATGAGGGTAAAGAGAGATTTGGTAACCCACCCACCCACAGCCCCCAGAATCTTGGTAGTGGTGGCAGACTGATCTGTAATGTAGCCCAAGGTGTATCTTAGTTTTGAACGTGACAATTTGGTTGTGAGTTTGTGAAGCCAATGAATGTGAATATGAATTAAAGGCTGTGGTGACAGACTGATCAGTAGTGCAGCCTAATTTCTATGTTTGCACACCATATTTAAAGCTCTTTGCAGTATTTCACACTTTCCATTATAAAATGTAAAACAGCCAGTGGTGTCACTTTCCTCAACATTGTAGCAGGACAAATGGATGCATTTTAGAGAGATCTTTAATCCAATGTAACACTTGCAGTGCATATTTTTGTAGTATGATAATATAAATACGAAAATTGCCAAATACAGTGCTTTATCTTTGCAAACACTTAAATATGGTGGTTTCATGGTTTACTGCCATCTGCTTCTCACCAAAATGACTCACTCTTAGTACAGCTTGTTGTGTTGAAGTGGTGGGAAGTGTCATATCAGCAGCTGAACATAGTACCAAATTCAGAATACATTTATTAGATATTAAACAAATCTGCAATGAATATTTTCATGCATATTATGTACATATAATATACATAAACTACGGAAATGTACTGCAGATGGGGGGGGGGGGGGAGGTCCTATATGTGACTTTTAACACTTAAAATATTATTTCCGTCTTTTACATTTTCCCACAATTCACACAATTTTTTTGCAAGTTCCTGGAATTGTGTAAAAGAGGGGTTTCACTTAGTCAAAGTCTCGAGGTTGTTGCATTTCTTTCTTTTTTTTATCATCTTTCTTATTATCCTCTGGAGCACGTGGATTATTCACTGTGGCTGTTATGTGAGTGACTTGTCATAGACTGTTGTGTCTCCATCCATTTTTCAGTTTGTTCGTATATATCAACTTTTCTTGACGTTGCGAAGGTGTTACATGATTTCATTGTCAAACTGGTACGCACATCTAGTTGAACACATGTAAATTTGACGTTAATCATTTTGAGATTTTTCCAACTTGCCTAGGCAAATGCTAAGCTAGATTTCATTTTGCTTTCTTTTGTTAACAAGCATAAAACATGAATCACTGACATCAAGCTACTTCTTTTTTAAAGAGGTAGAGACACACATTTTGCTGTTTTCGAGATTCAAGCACTGGATTATTTCTCTTATTACCACAGTATATTTGTTTCATTAATGCTTTTATTGGTAATTGTTCATGTAAGTGTTCACGTTTTTCCTTTTATACTAAAATTGGACTGGAATGCTCTCTTTGAAATTCTGAAGGTAACAGGAATAAAATACATGGAGCAAAGGGCTGTTTACAGCTTGTCCAGAAACCAGGCTGCAGTTATAATAGTCAAGGGGCATCAAAAGGGAAGCAGTAGTTGAGAAGACAATGAAACAGTTTGTGACAAAGCAAGCTGGGATAATTTTAATTACCCTCTTTTTTTGCCATCTGCCTACTTAAATTCATTTTTCCACTTTTAACTAGTTACCATTAACATAAGCGAATAAAATTGCATTTTCATAAAAGAGAAATGTTGGCCCTTAGTCTTAAAGAATATAACACCAGATCTAATTTTGACTATTCCTAGTTAGTATCTTTCATTATAGGGAAAAATCAGTAATTGTTTTGTGACTTAAATTCTATTGTTGACGTATAAACATATATCAATTATGTAATGTAACATTTGGAAGACAAATGCGAGTAATCTTAAAGTATCTATTTGGCTCTCTTCAAAAACATATTAGCAAATCCAGCCCTGAATTAATTCCAAAGTAATAAACAGTTTTATCAAAAGTATTGTTTGTGTAACTATATTTGTTGTCTTCATGATTTAAACAGTTCGGCTTAACCCCTGTAGTAGGAGAAACTGTTTAAAGAAATGAATCTTTTGATGTATTCAGTTAATTTAATGAGTTAAGTTTTAATTGCAATTTCTGTAAATTTAACTTTAAACAATGTGTAGTTTCAGTACCTATTATTGTGATGATATATAAGGGCCTCATTTTTGGTCATGAGACAGTCCACAGCTGAGTTTCAGATGAGAAACCTGTGTTGGTTAGAATGACAACAATGCTTCAAGTTAACTGTAGAATAAGTGTTAAACAATTAGACTGTGTGTAAAAACAATGACAGTGTCTGCTTTCCATATGAACCTATTTATTCTTCAAGAACTGTGTGAATTATGTGGTTATGTTTTTACTGCTCGTAGATGTTCAACAGTAAACTATTGTAGCAGTATGTGGAGGTTCGCCTGCAAACTATTAATGAGGTTTATGGAAAGTTTAAACAGTAGTGCACTGGCTATACATATATAACTGTGTGTTACTGGGGGATAGTGCAAAGTGAAAGTAAAAGTCAGTGAAAAGGAACTGTGCATCTGTCAGCTACATTATTTACCGTAGTCAGCATCCAAATTGCAGATCCCATTTTTCAGCCAGTGTAACAACACAGTACGTCAACACCAAGGACAATCAACAAACAAAGAAAAAAAAGCAGGTGGAACCGCTACAAGGGTTTTAGCCTATTCTCAGTGTTTTCAATCTGTACATTGAACAAACAGTAAAAGAAACCAAAGAAAAATGTGGAGTAGCAATTAAATTTTAGGGAGAAGAAATAAAAACTTTGAGGTTTCCTGCTGACTTTATAATTCTCTCAGGGAGAGCAAAGGACTTGGGAAAGCAGTTAAATGGAATGGATAGTGCCGTGAAAGGAGGATGTAATACGTATTTACTCGAATCTAATCCGCACTTTTTGTCTGGTTTTTGTAATGCAGAAAACCGCCTGTGGCTTAGAATCGAGTGCAAAGTAAGCGGAAGTTCTGAAAAATGCCGGCCGAAGTGGCCGTGCGGTTAAAGGCGCTGCAGTCTGGAACCGCAAGACCGCTACGGTCGCAGGTTCGAATCCTGCCTCGGGCATGGATGTTTGTGATGTCCTTAGGTTAGTTAGGTTTAACTAGTTCTAAGTTCTAGGGGACTAATGACCTCAGCAGTTGAGTCCCATAGTGCTCAGAGCCATTTGAACCATTTCTGAATAATGTTGGTAGGTGCCACTACAACTAACTTCTGCCATCGAATATATGTAGCACTATACAGGCATGCTTTCCAGGCACAAAGATAAGTACTGACACACCAAACCTTTGTGTCAGTAAATAAATTAAAAGAAAGGGTAGAAGAATGTAAACATTATGCCATGTATTCTTTTGTGTTTGCTGCTATCTCATTTAAATCCTGCCTGCCTAATGAACTACGAAACTAGAGCGAGACAACAGCAAAAGCAGAAGAATATACATATCAAATCATGTTTATATTTATATTATTCTTATGCTGAATAGTGATACAGTCAGAAATGAAGCATGGCAATTGACTAGATTTTTAAATCTAAGATGAATCTGATTTCTGTGCAGAATGTAATGTACTAAAGAGGCGTCGCCAAAGATTTTCAAATGGAGAAAAATTTTCTCTAAACTCTCGTTCAGAACATCATCTATAATACGCAGTCTATTATTCGGTGCTTGTTGCTCATTATCAAAGAAAGCAACAGTGTTGGTATCAACAAATAGCAGTCTCTTGCCATCGTTTCGCTTATTAGACAAGTCCTCTCTCTCTTTTTTTTTTTAATTGTAAGCCGCAGTAGCGCGCACAAAAGCAAGCCATGCCGCGAGCAGCGACAGGTCGTAAACGAACAATGCATGACACAGTACAATAATGCATTTTCCGCTTAGAGTGATGTAAAAACCTATAACAAAGAAAACGGCACTTACCAGATCAAAATAAGCAACCAATTCTAACCAGACGAAGCACGTCAAAAAAGAAGGGTACCCGTATAAATACGGTCGGAGCACCTGACACATAGCAATGGCTGCTTGGTAAAGCTTAACTGTTAAACTTATGACTCGAGCCAAACTACTGTAGCTGTATCTTCATCCCTCCGACTTCAGTTGTGTATCATGTTACAATGGACCAACTTTGTTTCAATTTGGAGGTGCGGTCTAAAACATTTCTCTCCCCTTGAATTTCGAGTCTCAAATTTCAGGTGCAGCTTAGTTTCTGGAAATTATTTTTCCCTTGATTTCGAGTCTCATTTTTCAGGTGCGTCTTAGATTCGAGTGCGGCTTTGATTCGAGTAAATACGGTAAACATCAACAAAAGCGAAATGGATAAAGGAGAGTAGTTGAATTAAATCAGATGATGCTAATAGGATTAGATTAGGAAATGGGACGCTTAAAGTAATAGATGAGTTTTGCTACCTGTGCAGCAAAGTAACTGATGATGTCAGAAGTAGAGAGGATATAAAAGATAGACTGGCAGTGGTGAGAAAAGCATTCCTGAAGAAGAGAAATGTGTTAACATTGAATATAGATTTAAGTGTTAGAAAGACTTTTCCAAAGGTATTTGTCTGGAGTGCATCCATGTATGGAAATGAAACATGTTCGATAAACACTTTAGACAAAAAGAGATAGAAGCTTTTGAAATGTGGTGCTGCAGAAGAATGTTGAAGATTAGATGGGTCAATCATGTAACTAAGGAGGTACTGAATGGAGTTGATGAGAAAAGAAATTTGTAGCACAACTTGACCAAAGGATGGGATTGGTTGATGGGACACATTCTGTGACATCAAGGGATCACCAGTTTAGAATTGGACAAAAGTTTGGGGAGTAAAAATCGTAGAGGGAGACCCAGTAAGCAGTTTAAGAAGGATGTATGTTGCAGTAGTTATTGGGGATGAAGAACCTCGGACAGTATAGGGTAGCATGGAGAGATGCAACAAACCAGTATTCAGACTGAAGACAACAACAACAACAACAACAACAACTAAAAGATGGCAATAAAATCATAATCCAACATAACCTTTATAGATGGACTATCTGTGGTTGAGTGACCATGTACACTTAACAACACCAAAACTGGCCACAGGAAATTATGGCCAGAGGTGAAGTCCTGTATGATACTGCCACAACAAAATGAAGCATGTCACATTTTCACTTTATAAATTATAGAACTGATCATATTTTAGAAGCATATCTTATAAGGTGAGGACATCAAGGATGTGCAAGTTGCTGGAATTCCAAAACTTGTCATCTGTTCAAATATAGTAAAATTAAAATGTTTCCAAGACTGTGAATTGCACAATTTATTTTGATATCAAGGTCACTAGTCATCTCCAAAGGTTAAAGTCACCTCATTTCATTTTCAGTTTATTTTGAGGCCACTCTAAAGAGGAAAAATTACTTGGAATATTATGGAAAACTGGTCCTGTCACTATTCTAGACCTGTATATTCTTTTAAAAAAAAAAACTGTAAACAGAATATAGTGTCACTGTCGAAAAATACTCTACATAGCTACTGATGGTGGTCTTTTCAGTTAAATGGATAACATCATTAATTTCTGCTGATTGGAGTGCAGGTTCAACTCCCATTTTGATTCCCTGATTTTTCCTTATGACACACATTCCTTTCTTTTGACAGTCCACTGTGTCTGACATCTTCCACAATAATATGAGGCAAATTCAGAAGTAAGGGCTGTTTGCTCATAAAAATATGTGTATTCATTAGAAAAAGTGTTTGGTGTTTGTTGCTTGCTTTAATTTCCCACAAATCTTCTCTACTTCTCCATGTAAACACTGTCCACTTCTAAGCACTTTTTGTAATGCTCTACTAGCTTCTTCATCTCCTCTGCATAGAAGTTCTTTGCCTGGAAATTGAACCAGTTGACAATATCCATCTTGAGATCCTCATCATCTTCAAACAATTGTTCCAAGTGCAAGAAGAGCTAGTAATTGCTGGATGTGGGTCAGAACTGTAGAGTGGTTGTTTGAAAAGTCTCCAACATAAATGCCGGATCTTTACCGCTATATGGACAGTGTGTGCACACACATCAAGGAGAAGGCCTATCTCAGATGACAGTTTCCCACACCATCAATCTTTGATGGCACATCTCAACTTTGTGAGCACTTCGCAATACGTGTCAACAACTATTAACCCATGTTATATGAAATCAACCAAAGAAGTGTCCTTTTCATCCCAAAAACACTATCCATAATTTCTTGAGTATGCGGATTACTTTAAGTTTTTTGGCTTTGGTGAAGCTTAATGGCACCACTCCATTGCCTGTTGTTTCAACTATGCAATGGTTTAGGATATCCATATATTCTTACCCACAACTGTTTGGAAAACAAATCATCTCCATCTTGTCAATAGTGTTCCAAAGACACCTGCCCTCGTGATATGCTTTGACCTTTGTGTCGGTTAAACATTTTTGGTACTAATCCTGCACACAATTTGCAATATCTGAGGCAGTCCCTTGACAGTCTCGTAAACAGGAGTGTGTGCAACACAAGGATACTCATCAGGCAGAGCACCAATTGTGACTCATCAATCAAACTGCAGTATTTGGCTCACGTGTTGAATGATTTCATCGGTCTAGATACTGAACCGGTCACTCTGCTATTCATGATCCACATTTTTACCACCACTTTTTAAGTCTTAGTTCCTTTGTCTTATCTTTTCTTCATTCATTATTGTAGACCTATAAAGTAGTCAGAACTTCGGATGAATTTGGTCTGTAGTTTCTTTTGCATGCAAAAATCAGATTGCCACCCGTATTTCACAACTTGTTTGAACAACAATTTTTGAAGCCATTGTTTTTTGCTTTCACCCTGTGTCAAACAACCATTGAATCTAAACAATGACTTCTGTGACATTGTAAACAGTTGGTAGAGAGTACTGCATTCATTCTACTTTGTTCCGGGGTGGCAGTATTTAAATATAAGCAGATAGCCCCTGCTTCTCAAATATGTGTCATTATGTGGAACACATTCCTTTTATACCATAATGTACACTTAATTTCCAACACTAGAGGCAATGGTAAGTTGGCTACAAATTGAGGAGGCTCATTTCTGTTGACAGCTTTTTGTAAAACTGGCAACAGTCTAGCAGTTCACTGGCAGCTATTTCTGCTGTTAGACAATCAATGTGAGGTGGCTCCAGCATATGGAAAAAATAATGAAATTATAATAAGAATAATATACTAACAATATATGAATTTCATTACAGTTAAGTGAAAGGTTGATGGTTTCCAAAAGATGATATTCAGTTTATGCAACAGCAGCAATAATAACACAAAAGATTTTTTTCTATGATTTCGTTACTGAATTCCATTCGGTCGTTTTGCAGCTTGATTACAGAAAGAGAAAATATCTGACTTAAATATATTGCTTCTGCAGCAATATTTGAAGTGACTATTACAGTACCCATCATATGTGGAGAAAACATTGTACCACATGGCTAACAGGATACTGCTGTTGCAGATACTCATTTTACTGTAATGGTGGTTAAGGCAGATAGCTCATAAACTGAGATTTAAAGTCAGTTGAAATGTGCATATGTGACCATCTTCCTTGAGTCAGAAATTTAAAATTTATAGGCTCAGTTTCAAATCTTATTTGTGAACTAGCTGAGAAACCCAGTGTTGTCCAGGTATTTATTTACAGCTGTGCTCAAGACTTCAAATGCATGGAATTTATTTTTGATTTGTAAAGCTTCTTTGTATATGAAATTTGGAGTAGTATGAGTGGGGCCACGAACAAAGAAATTGTTTGCTTCACTGACAGAGGAGAGAGCTATGTAGAGCTGACCATGCGAACAGCAGCTGGCTGACCCTGAGACCTGTGCCCACACCACACAGCATCTGGCCGTTTGCTTTGTTTATGGTCATGGCATCACATAAGTTCACTGAGTGAAGGGTTTTGAGGAGCGAAAAATGCCTTATGCTCTCAACCAGAGTTATGTTGTGCCTCAATTTCAGAAGGAGTTTCCAAAGCAGTTTAAAGCCTGATGTTCTCGAGCCGCAGAAGGTCATGCCTCAGGGTCTTCATTGAGTTCTTGAGACCAAATAGTCCTCAGTCTTTTAGCTGTTCTGAGGCATTCAGAGAGACTTGACTGTTTTCTAGGCATTTTTTTGTAGCAATGAAAATGTAATGAGTAGGCACCCAAATCACAGAGCAAAGTTAATAAATTCATTTTTTTCTAGCAAGAAATATAAATAAAACCTATCAAACAAAACAAATCAGTGTCATCAAGTTTTTAATATATAAAGTGAAATCAGTAAATCCGTACATCCTAGACAAGTAAATTCAATATTTGTTTGTATTCATAAAGATAAGACTGCAGTGCTTAATTCTGCCACTGACGTAAACTTCGGAAAATGCTTCTACCACTGTGGTAAATGTAAATGTCATGTGACTAGGGCCTCCCGTTGGGTAGACCGTTCGCCAGGTGCAAGTCTTTCGATTTGATGCCACTTTGGCGACTTGCGCATCGATGGGGTTAAAATGATGATGATTAGGACAACACGACACCCAGTCCCTGAGCGGAGAAAATCTCCAACCCAGCCGGGAATCGAACCCGGGCCCTGAGGATTGACAGTCTGTCACACTGACCACTCAGCTACCCGGGGCAGTAAAAAACCCTCACTAAGAAAGATGTCAAATACAAATAAAACTACCAAAGAAAATAAGGAAATATCATTGAGTTTTTAATTCACAAAGCCAAATCAGTAAATCTATATATCCTAACAGAGTAAATTCTCTGTTAGTTTTTATTCATAAAAATCAGATTGCAGTGCTTAAGTCTATCACTGACATAAACTTCCAACAATGTGTCTGTCACTAAGTTTAAAAAAAACTAACAGTGCCATCTATGATGATTAAACATCTGTACTACTAAGCTGAGTCAACAATTTTATGTAAAATATTAAATTATGATATCTTTTGTTTTTCTGTGATCTGATTTTGATGAAAGAAAGCCTATATGTTGCCCAAGCTATGCTCAAGTCACCTGTGAAAAACTCATGAAAATTTGTCCAGTACTTTCAGAAATTGGCATGTTCAAATGGACAGATGTGATGGTTTTGGATAAAATTTTAAATTACAATATCTTTTTTTTCTGTGATCTGATTTTGATAGAACTAAAGCCTAAGTGCCCGAAGCTACATTCAAGTTACCCCATGAAAATTTGTATAGTTAATAGTTTTGGAAAGAAGTGTGTTCAGACAGTTAGACATGACTGTTTTACAGTTTTATTATTAGTACAGATTGTTAACAAACAAAATTTCAAATGAATTTGTCTGGGTAAATCAGGTTCGCTACAGGAAATGACAATTGGGTTTCTAAATTTTTGTGGGATGTTGCCATATCTTGACTACATTGACAACAGGGAGAATGTCTTCCCATAGCCAACCTATTGTAATTGAGCAGATCCGGAAGTCTTGTGCTGCTAAGAATAGCCCATTGTTGTCCAGTCCTCAGAGATGAGGGATAGTCAAACATAAAAAAGAAAGAGTGTCAAAATAACAAAAGAGGCTAAAGCTGACTAGACATAATGTTCAGATGCATTGATGGCAACCTACATCATAAATTAAGAGGTGGTGGTTTACCAAACTGAACAAGGCCTGTGGTTTCTATACAGCAACCCACAGCAGGCTCAGTTTATTCTTAATTTAGTTTCTGATAGTTTCACATTAATAATGTCTTGTAGATTATCAGAACATTTACATAGAATTATCAAGGAGGTGTAATTCTTAGAACTGACTGCTAACATACTCCATCTACAAGTGAAATTTCTGGGAACCAAAGTCTCCTCTATAGGAACCAACATGGGTTCCAAAAATGATCGAGTGAAACCCAAGTTGCTTTGTTCATCCAAGAGACCCAGAAAACAGTAGACACAGATGTCCAGGTAGATGCCGTGTTCCTCAACTTCTGGAAGGCATTTAATACTGTTCCACACTGTTGCCAAATGAAAAAAATACGAGCATATGGAATATCAGACCTGGTGTGTTATTGGGTTGAAGGGTTTTTAACTAACAGAACACATCATGTCATTCCGAATGAGAGAAGTCTTCAGACCTAAAAGCACTTTTGATGTGCCCTAAAGCAGTGTTATAGGACCACTGCTTTTCACAATATATATAAATGACCTAGTATATAATTGGAAGTTCCATGAGGCTTTTCACAGATGACACTCTTGTGTAAAAAGTCACGATGGTAGAAAATTGGTCCTTGACATCAACAAATGTAACATATTGTGAATACATAGACAGAAAGATCCTTTATTGTGTGATTACAAAACTGGAGAACAGTCACTGGAAGCAGTTACTTCCATTAAAAGCCTAGGAGAGTGCTACAGAGCAATTTGAAGTGGAAGTGATGATAAAATTAGTCACACATAAGGTAGATGCCAGAATGAGAGTCACTGGAAAAATCCTCAGGAAATGTCCATCAACAAAGGAAATAGCATCAATATGCAACCCGTACCAGATTGGACTGATAGAGGAAACATAGGAGACCCAAAGAAGGGCCCCTGCAGTTTGTGGTCTAGCGGCTAGCGTTGCTGCCTCTGAATCACGGGGTCCCGGGTTCGATTCCCAGCTGGGTTGGGGATTTTCTCTGCCCAGGAACTGGGTCCTTGTGTTGTCCTCATCATTTCATCATCATCATCATCTTTCATGACAGTGGCTAGATCAGACTGTGTAAAAATTGGGACTTTGTACGGGGTCTGATGACCGCGCAGTTGAGCGCCCCAAAAATCATTCATCATCATCATCATCATCATCATCATCATCATCATCATGACCATTACCACAATCAAAGAAGAGCAGTATGTTTCATTACATATTCATTTAGCAAGTGTGGAAACATCATGGAGATGCTCAGCCAACTTCAGTGGCAGATGCTGCAAGTGAGGCTTTCTGCATCACAGTATTGTCTGCTGTTAAAGTACTGAGAGCATACATTCTTAGAAGAGTCAGTCAGCATATTGCTGTCTCCTATGTATATATCGCGAAAAATCCATCAAGATAAAATTGGAAAGATTCAAGTCCACACGGAGGCATACCACCAATTTATCTTCCCACAAACTGTACGCAACAGGAACAGGAAAAGGGGGAAGTGACACTGGTACACAAAGTACCCTCAGCCACGCCACACATCTTAAGGAGGCTTGTGGAGTGTAGATGTAGATTTAGATTGGGAATGCTAATATTAATTTCAGTTAGTCCACTAATGACATACTGAATAAATTCCTAACTACTGTGAATGTTGACTGTCCTGTGGATTTCATCAACTGTTGTGTCAATTTAACTGTTGAAATAATGCAGACAGATGAAAAGTTCTTCGGTTTTATAGTTTGAGGACTCTTCTTAGCTGCATGTTACTGGGTACAGTAACTAGTAGAATAGCTAAGTGCTATACTAAGTATTTTCCTACTGTAACATTCAATTTCCAGTATGATTCATAAGTCTTCTGGTTACCTCAATTCAGTATCTGCTAGGCATAGTCATAGGTATCTGCTTTTGGCAATACCAAGTGTGTTTCTTTAATCTAAAATACGTATTTTTATCTGATTGCACATTGCTATACCTTGTGTCAATTCATTTGACTGGGAAGAGTGTGTAACACAATTGATGAAAAATCATAACTGACAAACGCTTGAAAAAGAAAGGTCTCTTACAAACCATACATAGAAAACTTCACCTACCATCTTTCAGAGTAGAAATTATGAATGTTCTGAAACTTCCCTAAGATATTATGCAGATGAAATTAAATAACTATCAGCTCGTACAGAAGTTTACAAGCAGGCATTCCTCCCATGCTCTATCTACGAATGAAACAGGAAGAAACCTTAATGTACGATACAATGAAAAGTACCTACTGCCATGTGCTTCAAAGTGATTGTGTGGAGTATAGATGAAGATTCATGTGTAAAAACTAGTTTGCTAAAATAAAGTCATACGATAACATCAGTGACATGAAATTTGATTTCCTTTGACAATTACAAACAAGGTGTGATAAAAAATTACAAAAGCAATTAATAGGCTGATTTATATCACTTCTTTTCAGTAGATTAAGCAGTAAAAAATGTGGAAATTAGCTCATATCTGCAACAATTGATGTAATTACCTGTCTCTTTGTTTGTTTCTTTTTTGATGTGCATTTTGATTGATTACTGTGTGGCATCAGATAATTTTTAATTAGGTTGAAATATACATTTTCTCCTGCCACCATGTTTCCTCACTGGCACAGATGATCTAAACTGGTACTCATATATGATGCAAAATTGCACTTGAACACAGTCTGTTTCAACATAAAAATTGCACAACATCTCACTGCATTGTGACATTTGCGGTAAGCTTCTTTCGCAGTTATTTACAATATAAGCTAATAATGGTTAATCTGTAATTCATTAGAATTTCAGGTAAAGTTGAATCTGACAACTGATTTTATACTTTAAGATCTCTCCTGCCATGCCCTGTATAGGAAGTTGTCACATTGGTGGTGTTAGCAGCCACTAAGTTCTTGGATATTTCCACATGAGGTAACTTCCAGTTCTGGGAAAATACTGGTATACCACTTTTGAAACACTGGTATACCACTTCTTTAAGAACTCAATCATACACCTCAAACATTAATGATGTATTATCATTTCTATTGCATGTGTTCCACTCCACACAGTCTTCATTCTGTTTATAGTATAGATTTTCCATAGACAATCACTCAACAAAAAAGCAGGAATCAGAGGCATTTACTGTGATGCAAAGAGAATGACATTGTTGATGGATGTCCCAAACAGCTCTGGTGCATAACTTGTCTCAAGATGGATAGCTAGTTATTTCCTTTGTTGCAAAAATGTTTTTGGACAGAAGTGTTAGCATGCCGAAAAGTTAAGTAAATTATATCATTGCTTTATTGAGATACTCCAAACAGATCTACTGCATCACAAAAACATTAAAGAATGAACAGTCTCAAAAACTGGGTTTGAAAGTTTAATACTACAATCCATTTACTGCTAGATCACTGACATACACAATAGCATACACTGAGGTGATAAAAGTCATGGGGTACACCCAAATATTGTGTTGGTCGTCCTTTTGCCCAATGTAGTGCAGCAACTCAACATGGCATGGACTCACAAAGTTACTGGAAATCCCCTGCAGTAATATTGAGCCATCCTGCCTTTGTAGCCAAAGTGCAGCTAGTGCAGCATTTTGTGCACAGAACTGATCCCTCGATGATGTCCCATAAATGTTTGATGGGATTTAAATCGGGTGATCTGGGTGGCCAAACCATTTTCTCAGATTGTTCAGAATTTTCTTCAAACCAATCGCAAACAGTTGTGGGCCGGTGACATGGCGCATTGTCATCCATAAAAATTCCATCATTGCTTGGGAACATGAAGTCTCTGAATGGCTGCAAATGGTCTCCAAGTAGATGAAAATAACCATTTCCAGTCAATGTTTGGTTCGTTCCATGTAAACATAGCCAATTATGGAGCCACCACCAGCTTGCACAGTGTCTTGCTGACAAATTGGGTCCATAGCTTCATGGGGTCTGCACCACACTTGAACCCTGCCATCAGCTCGTACCAACTGCACTCGGGACTCATCTGACCAGGCTATGGCTTTCCAGTCATCTTGGGTCCAACAAATATGGTAATGAGCCCAGGAGAGGCACTGCAGCCGATGTGCTGTTAGCAAAGGCACTCGCATCAGTCTGCTGCCTTAACAAAGGCAGTCTGCTGCCGTAGCCCATTAACGCCAAATTTGGCCGTGCTGCCCTAACGGATACATTCTTCACGCATCCCACATTGATTTCTGTGTTTATTTCACACAGTGTGGCTCATCTGTTAACACTGACAGCTCTACACATATCTTGCTGCTCATGGTCGTGAAGTGAAACCCATCGGCCACTGCGTTGTCTTTGGTGATAGGTAATGCATGAAATTTGGAAGTCTTGACACAGTCTTGATTCTGTGGATTTCAGACTATTGAAGTCTCTACCGATTTCCAAAATGGAATGTCCCATGCACCTAACTCCAACTACCATTCCACATTCAGCGTCTGTTAAGTCTTGTCGTGTGGCTATAATCACATCGGAACCTTTTCATATGAATCACCTGAGTGCAAATGACTACTTCACCCTTTCATACCTTGTGTACGCGATACTACTGCCATCTGTATATGTGCACATCACTATCCCATGATTTTTGTCATGTCAGTGCGCTGTTCAGATGGTAGAGAACTGTACAGACTGCTGCTGTCTGCAGCTTATGTGGAAGCAGGACTTAATTGTGAAAGTTAATTGTTGAATTAAGTGATCACCTCTAGCAGCCGGTGGCCAGGATTTTGGATAAAACCTGTGTACATGGTTTCTGAGGCTAGTTGCAATGATGCTGTTTGATAGAAACCATTGAGGTTCACTTCCATTGGCTGTCATAATAAAATTGATTGGAACCTGGAAACTCAGTGTCAGTGTCTTCTGCCCTTAGCCCACTGATAAGGAATGGCTCTGGCTTCTGAAACATTTAAGAATAATAAAATATTGGTGATCTGAGAATTCTTCATTACTGTTCACATGCCACTGTTTAATAATAATAATAATAATAATAATAATAATGGATCAAAATTAACTTTAATAAAAAAACTAGTAGTTTTAATTGAATATTTCAACCAGTCACAAGACACACCTTCAGAAGTAACAGATAACTTGAAGGAAAACCTCAGTAGAATAATGTATAGTTTCCACAGGCGAGATATTACTATCAGAAGAGATTTTAACCATGTCGGTAATGTAAAGGAACTTGGAATGAAGTAAAAATTGATGAGACTCTACAGAAATATACACCTAGCAAACCAGTTAAGTAGATCCCCTATCCCACAGGTATACAAACAGCATTATGAAGATATACCATAAAATAATGCCTTTTGCACAAGCCATGTAAAGTAAAATGTAGAACTGCAGACAGATCTAAAAATGGCTACCAGAAGGGCAATGTCTAGTCTTCAGACTTCTATTGTCAAATCTCTCACAAAACCATAAAGCATTTAAGTCTGACTATATTATAAAATCTAATATTTTAACACTTGTCCAAAACTGACACCAGATAAATATTAGTTGAAAACATAATTCTGCTTCTGGTTAAACTTGACAGGGTCTTCAAGTCAGACAAATCCAAGTCAAATACTGTGTGTAATTTTCATTGACTGATAGAAAGGACGTGTTACCCTGACTGAAAGAAGTAATAATAATAATTCCCGTGGAGGCCCGGGAAAAGAATAGGCCTCCGGTATGTTCTGCCAGTCGTAAAAGGCGACGAAAAGAACAAACCACTAATAGGGCTAACCCCCCTTTTAGTGTGATTACTTGGTTCAGGACAGAACTAAAGAAGCCTCGGACAAGCGCCGTCATGGTCGGGGACGACGCTTGAACCCTATGCCCGCCCACAATGGTAACGACACTGCTAGCCAACTGGAAAATGATTTAAATCCAAATAGAGGTGTTTTGCAGGATATGCTTCCTGCAACCACCCTAGAAGGAAAACAAAGACAGAGGATGAGATGGTCAGATGAAGTTAATCAACACCTCATGTTCTATTATTACCAAGCAACAAACCTAGGAACCAACACAACTGGATACAGATCACAAGTATACACAACATTTATTACCAGATACCCGGAATTAAAATTTTTAACAGAACAACGACTAGCTTATCAGATCCGTGTAATAATAAAAAATAACAGGATACCCCAGTCAGAATTAGAAAACATCAAACAACAAGTACAACAAATACTGGAACAAAATAATGTGCAATTAGAAGAAGAAGAAAATACAGTAGTGGACTCAAACATCCCAGAGAAAACAAACAAAGAACAAAACGCGTCAATTAAACAACCAGAGGAAAACAAAATCTTAAGACAGCCACCAGAACAAGCACAAATAGCACGAAGTGATACTCATGTTAGATATAGAAGAAAAAATTTCAGCTGACATATATAGAATACAAAGACACAAATACAGACATTAGACCATTCTTGCATAGACCACCAAATAACCCACAAGTCGAAACAACAATAAAAACTATCAACACAATCATACACAACAAAATAAATGAAAAAACACCTAGGGAAGAGTTACAACTACTGGTTTATATAGGAGCACTCACTACACTAAATATACACACTAGGCAGAGATCAGACCCAACCAACACACAGAAGAAACCCACAAAACCAGCATGGCAACACAGGCTACAGATCAGAATAGAAAAACTGAGAAAAGACATCGGACAGCTAACACAATTTATAAGAAATGAAATACCAGAAAAAAAATGAAAAAGGTTAGGTAAAACCTCACAACAAAAAGCGATTGAGCAATTAGATGAAAAGAAACAGAAATTATAAGCATTGGCCAAACGACTTAGAAGATACAAAAAAAGTGAAAATAGAAGGAAACAAAACCAAACATTCAACACAAACCAAAAGAGATTTTACCAGACAATAGATAACACACACATTAAAATAGACAATCCATCAAACATAACAGACATGGAACGCTTCTGGAGCAACATATGGTCAAACCAGGATACAAGCAGAAACAGACTCATACAAGATGATACCACAAATGCCTGAAGTGATAATTTTGCAACATGAAGTCACCCGAGCAATTAATTCTACGCACAATTGGAAAGCCCCTGGAAATAAAATAGCAAATTTCTGGCTAAAGAAGTTCACCTCAACACATTCACATCTAACTTAATTATTTAACAGTTACATTGCAGACCCATACACAGTCCCCGATACACTTACACATGGAATAACTTATCTTAAGCCTAAAGATCAAGCAGACACAGCAAACCCAGCAAAATATCACCCCATAACATGCCTACCAACAATCTACAAAATATTAACTTCAGTCATTACACAGAAATTAATGACACATACAACACAGAACAAAATTATAAATGAAGAACAAAAAGGCTGCTGCAAAGGAGCACGAGGATGTAAAGAGCAACTGATAATAGATACAGAGGTGACATATCAAGCTAAAACTAAACAAAGGTCGCTGCACTACGCATACATTGATTACCAAAAAGCTTTTGATAGTGTACCCCACTCATGGTTACTACAGATATTGGAAATATACAAAGTAGATCCTAAATTAATACAGTTCCTAAACATAGTAATGAAAAATTTGAAAACCACACTTAATATCCAAACAAATTCAGATAATATCACGTCACAGCCAATACAGATTAAGCGTGGAATATACCAAGGAGACTCATTAAGTCCTTTCTGGTTCTGGCTTGCTCTGAACCCACTGTCCAACATGCTAAATAATACAAATTATGGCTATAATATTACTGGAACATACCCACACAAAATGACACATTTGCTATACATGGATGATCTAAAACTACTGGCAGCAACAAATCAACAACTCAACCAATTACTAAAGATAACAGAAGTATTCAGCAATGATATAAATATGGCTTTTGGAACAGACAAATGTAAGGAAAATAGCATAGTCAAGGGAAAACACACTAAACAAGAAGATTACATGTTGGATAACCACGGCGACTACATAGAAGCGATGGAAAAAACAGATGCCTATAAATATCTAGGATACAGACAAAAAATAGGAATAGATAATACAAATATTAAAGAAGAACTAAAAGAAAAATATAGACAAAGACTAACAAAAATACTGAAAACAGAATTGACAGCAAGAAACAAGACAAAAACTATAAATACCTATTCTGTACCAATATTGACCTACTCATTTGGAGTAGTGAAATGAAGTAGCACAGGCCTAGAAGCACTCAATACACTTACACGATCACAGTGCCACAAATATAGAATACATCACATACATTCAGCAACAGAAAGATTCACATTAAGCAGAAAGGAAGGGGATTTATCAACATAAAAAACCTACATTATGGACAGGTAGACAATTTAAGAAAATTCAAAGATGAGGTGACTTACCGAACAAAAGCGCTGGCAGGTCGATAGACACACAAACAAACACAAACATACACACAAAATTCAAGCTTTTGCAACAGACTGTTGCCTCATCAGGAAAGAGGGAAGGAGAGGGGAAGACGAAAGGAAGTGGGTTTTAAGGGAGAGCTTGTGTCTGTATGTGTGGATGGATATGTGCGTGTGTGCGAGTGTATACAGACACAAGCTTGTGTCTGTATGTGTGGATGGATATGTGCGTGTGTGCGAGTGTATACCTGTCCTTTTTTCCCCCTAAGGTAAGTCTTTCCGCTCCCGGGATTGGAATGACTCCTTACCCTCTCCCTTAAAACCCACTTCCTTTCGTCTTCCCCTCTCCTTCCCTCTTTCCTGATGAGGCAACAGTCTGTTACGAAAGCTTGAATTTTGTGTGTATGTTTGTGTTTGTTTGTGTGTCTATCGACCTGCCAGCGCTTTTGTTCGGTAAGTCACCCCATCTTTGTTTTTTTATATATAATTTTTCCCACGTGGAATGTTTCCTTCCATTATATTTAAGAAAATTCTTTATAGAACGAGCAGAAACTAGCAAAATACACAAAGCAATCACTCATATAAAATATAAATACATCGGCTACACCATTGCAATTTCATAACCACTTTTACAACCCTTTAGATCACATAACATCAACAGATACGAAGAAAGTAAATTGGAAAAAGAAAACACTACATGGCAAGCACCCGTATCATCTAACACAGCCACACATTGATCAAGACGCATCCAACACATGGCTAAGAAAAGGCAATGTATACAGTGAGACGGAAGGATTCATGATTGCAATACAGGATAAAACAATAAACACCAGATATTACAGCAAGCATATTATTAAAGATCCCAATACCACAACAGATAAATGCAGACTTTGCAAACAACAAATAGAAACAGTAGATCACATCACAAGTGGATGTAAAATACTAGCAAATACAGAATACCTCAGAAGACATGACAATGTAGCAAAAATAATACATCAACAACTTGCCATAAAACATAAACTAATAAAACAACACGTTCCCACATACAAGTATGCACCACAAAATGTACTGGAGAATGATGAATACAAATTATACTGGAACAGAACCATTATAACAGATAAAACAACACCACATAACAAACCTGACATCATATTCACCAATAAAAAGAAGAAATTAACACAACTAATCGAAATATCCATATCCGATACAACAAATATACAGAAGAAAACAGGAGAAAAAATTGAAAAATACATCCAACTGGCTGAGGAAGTCAAGGACATGTGGCATCAGGATAAAGTTGACATTGTACCAATTATACTATCAACTACAGGAGTCATACCACACAGTATCCACCAGTACATCAACGCAATACAGCTACATCCAAACATATGTATGCAACTACAGAAATCTGTAATTATTGATACATGTTCAATTACCCGAAAGTTCCTAAATGCAATGTATCATATACCGTACAGTTAAAAGGAAGTCACACTTGATCAAGGTCTGCGTCACTTTCCATTTTTAACCAGACATAACGTCTGAGACAGGAAAAAGAAATAATAATAATTGTATAGAGACAACAGAACAAGTCCACAGAACCAGCAGCCTGTTATCACTCACAACTATCTGTAAGTTCATACTGTACCAGATTTGTATGTGTTCTTAGCAGTTCGTACTGTACCAAATTTGTGTGTGTTATTAGCTTTGCCCTTAACCATGATTACCCACAAATCCATTGGGCAGAGACTGGAAACACTAAATACCACTCCCGTGCAACTACACCCTATATTGCTCAGCATTGTAATTGTACATGATCAACCCAACTTTACTAACAAAATTTTGTAAGTTGTTAAGGGATATTTTCTGAGCATTTTATTCATAAGGGACCCACAATGTTTGATAGCTCATTACTGAGTAATAATGTAGTTATGATGTATTTTGTTTGTCACCCCATTTACTTTTGTTTCTGCAGAAATAACTTCATAACATTAAAAAAGCCTACAGTATGAATTCACTAAAATATACAATACAAAACTCAAGTTTCTCATAGGCATCTACATGAAGATGCAAAAACTTTAAAATTTGGTTGCCATCACTGCAGGAACAGCTGAGCATAGTATCTGCGTGCACTCTTTTATTTTGTTCAGTGAACCCATTCACAAAGTTCAGTAAACATATCCCTACTGCTGTGAATCACTGTTCACGTATAACTAACACTGCCAGAAAAACAAACCTGAGACAGAACCAGACAGAGCCAAATGCAGACTGAGAGTAAAGAGTAAAGTGGGCATTACTTTCGTCATGGAGGTCTCCAGTGCCATATTTTAGATGGCCATCTTTCCTTGGGCATCCTTCTAAGATGTCCATACCATGTTAACCATTTATTTTCACTTGTCTCTACAATATCCATTGTAACTCTGATCTGTTCTGGTAACACTTCATTTCTTATTTTGCCACTTCTTGTTACACTATGTGAGCAGAAGTATCCAGACACCTGTCTGAAAATGACTTAAAAGTTCATGGTGCCCTCCATCAGTAATTCTGGAATTCAATATGCTGTTGGCCCACCCTTAGCCTTGATGACAGCTCCCACTGTCGCAGGCATACATTCAATCAGGTGCTGGAAGGTTTCTTGGGGAATGACAGCCCATTCTTCATGGAATTCTGCACTGAGGAGAGGGTGTCAATGTTGGTCAGTGAGGCTTGGCACAAAGTCGGCATTCCAAAACATCCCAAAGGTGTTCAATAGGATTCTGGTCTGGACTCTGTGCAGGCCAGTCCATTACAGGGATGTTATGGTCGTGTAACCACTCCCCCACAGGCCGTGCATTATGAACAGGTACTCGATCGTGTTGAAAGGTGCAATTGCCATCCTCGAATTGCTCTTCAACAGTGGGAAGCAAGAAGGTACTTACAACATCAATGTAGGCCTGTGCTGTGATAGTGCCACACAAAACAACAAGGGGTGGAAGCCCCCTCCATGGAAAATGCACTTACATCATAACACCACTGCCTCCAAATTTTACTGTTGGCACTACACACACTGGCAGATGACATTCACCGAGCATTCGCCAAACCCACACCCTGCTGTCAGATCGCCACATTGTGTACTGTCATTTGTCACTCCACACAATGCTTTTCCACTGTTCAGTCATCCAATGTTTACGCTCCTTACGCCAAGTGAGGCGTTGTTTGGCATTTGCCAGCATGATGTGTGCCTTATGAGCAGCCACTCAACCATGAAATCCAAGTTTTCTCATCTCCTGCCTAACTGTCATAGGATCCTGATGCAGTTCGAAATTCCTGTGTGAATGGTCTGGATAGATGTCTGCCTATTACACATTGTGACCGCTTTCAACTGTCGGCGGTCTCTGTCAGTCAACAGATGATGTCAGCCTGTACGCTTTTGTGCTGTACATGTCCCTTCTCATTTCCACTTCACTATCACATTGGAAACGACCTAGGGATGCTTAGGGGTGTGGAAATGTCACATACAGATGTATGACACAAGTGACACCCAATCACGCGTGATGACGTTCGAAGTCTGTGAGTTCCGCGGAGCGCCCCATTCTGCTCTCTCATTAAGTCTAATGACTACTGACATCACTGATATGGAGTACCTGGCAGTAGGTGGCAGCACAATGCACCTAATATGAAAAACGTATGTTTTTGTGGGTGTCCGGATACTTTTGATCACATAGTGTACTTCACAACTTCATCACCAAAACTCCACTTCCATTTCTTGTAATTTCTTCTCATTTATCCTGGAAACTTTCCACAGTTGAGCACCATAGAAAGCAATGTTCTCAACTATAGTTTTGTATATCCCGCTTTTCAAATTATTTGGTGTTGTTTGATTCCAAATAATAGAGTTTAGCAGCTTAATTCACACCTTTCCCTTTCCTATTCTATGCTTTATTTCTTTATTGATTCCACCTTTATCCAAAATGATTGTCCATAATTATTTATATGATTGACTACACTTTACTGTGGATCCATCATCCATAACAAGATCCCTTCCTGTGCCTCCGACAACGAAGTATTCTGTCTTTGTAAAGTTAATTTTCATGCCCCACTGCTCATATTCTTCTTTAAGCTTTCTTAACATGTGTGACACATCCTCATCTTCCTTAGCAAAAGTGACATGATTGTCGGCGAAATATGGGGAGAAAAGGATGTCATCACCTACACAATTCCCATGTTTTTGCAGTTTCTTATCCAATTTTCAAAAATACAGGGAGTACATAAAGACCGGGAACACTTTCAATTATTTATTGCACAAGAACCAAACATTATACATATAACATACATATGTCATTTTGAAAAGAAACCCTGAAAGGTTTGTTTTTTCATGTATAGTATACTGCCACAGACTAGTTTGGTAATCTGCCAATAATGAGCGACTACACCATAACACCACTGCCTCCAAATTTTACTGTTGGCGGAAACATGGCGAGTTCAGGTGTGGATCGAGCTTTCTGTGTGTTGGAGTTCAACAAAAAAAAGTATGCTACAGCTGTTCATCAGATATTGAGAACCAAGTACGGTAAGAAGCCACCAACAAGGAAGGCCATTTATCACTGGCACAACAAATTCATTGCGTCAGGTTGCTTGTGCCCGGCAAAGAGAAGCGGACATCCCAGTGTGAGTGAAGTGAATGTGGAGGGACATTCATAAGGAGTCCAAAGAAATCGGTGTGTTGTGCATCCTGTGAACTCGAAATGGTTCCAGTGACAGTGTGAAAGTCCTGCATGTGAAGTTCGTGGGTACCTGAACACGGAGCTGCCGCATCGATGGATCAGCCGTGCTACAGATGGGGACAGCTGTTTCACGAAATGGCCTCCCCGATCACCAGATCTCACTCTGTGTGACTTTTTTCTGTGGGGACACATTAAAGATCTGGTGTATGTACTGCCTCTACCACATGATGTAGCAGAGCTCCAGGAGAGAATACAGGAAGCGACTGTCACAGTCGACGATGCCATGCCGGCATGGCTATGGCAAGAATTCAGTTACCTTATTGACGTGTGCCGAATCACTCATGGTTTGCATATCGAATGTTTGTAAAAAAAACTTTCAGAGTTTCTTTTCAAAATGCAATATGTATGACATCTGTACAATGTTTAGTTCTTGTGCCAAAATAATTGAAAGTGTTCCTGGACTTTATGTACACCCTGTATTTTAAAGAGGGTAGGCACTAAGCAGCATCTCTTGCTAACCTTAAGTTTCTGTGAGAGTAACTTCCCAACTTTAACACAACAAGTAAGCTTTCTAAAGCATTGTACAAAGTGGTACATTGTTGTAGGCCTTCTGCAAGTCTATAAAAACCATCTCTCTCCAAGTCACGGGCCAGTTGCTCGCCAGTCACCTGTCTAATGGTGCAGATATTATTGATACAAAACCTTCATGCCTGAAAGCCACTCTTTTCTTCTACTTCCTCAGTTTCTTTCTTACTTCTAGTTTTGAGGGTATTACCATATAGAGTCTGTATAGAATTGAGAACTGTGGTGCCTCAGTAAAGCAATCATTGATGCTTCCCTTTTTAAATACATTTGTGATGAACTCTTCTTTAAACTTGATAGGGGTTTCCTCTCCACTAAGACAGAGATTAATTAGCTTTGCAAGGTGTTCAAACAACATGTTTGGCCTAGTCTTCAATAACTCCATATATACGGCTCCAGAACCTGGTGCTTTGTCATTTTTGAATTGTTTAACTGTATCCTGTACTTCCAGTGTTGTTATCTCCTGGATTTCTGTATCATGTACATTGCCTGCAAAGGGGCATATATCATGAAATTTGGATCAATCTTCTTAAACAGTTCTTTGTAGTGTGTCTTCCCTCTATCTATACTCATCAGCTGTAAGTTTATACTACTTCTGTCCTTTATTCATAGCTGTCTTATCATCTTCTTTACTTATTTGTACTTTTAACTTCCTGTGCAGTTATTAATTTCTATACATTTAAAGTCCCACACAGCATTTTTTTTGTCTGATTACTGCTTTCTTTGCCCCTCATGTCAGTGTTACATACCTGCTTCTATAATCAGTCTTATTGCTTGTAAGCCATCTGTTATAGGCCTCCATATACTCCTTCACTTTTGCAGCAGTATAATCATCCCACCAATCATTTCAAATTTGCCAGACATGTTCTCAGGTACTCCAAGACTTTCAAAGGCAGCATCATGAGTAGCTCTCACAATTGTCTTATACACTACTTCCACTGTTGTATCATCAGTCTGATGTAGCTTCTCATTCAATCTGAGCTTCTATAAGAAGACAATTGAAGGATCCAGCAGTAAATTTAAATTATACTGTTGTTGGTCCAGTTTCTCTCTATTCTCGTTCGTTATTTGATTTACCAGTTATTCTTCAGCATCTTTCTGTAGCATCACATTTCAAAAGCTTCTGTTCTCTTGTCTGAAATGTTGATTGTCCATAATTCTCTTCAGTGCAAGGCTATCCTCCAGACAAATACTTTCAGAAAAGACTGAGTGAAGTGGCACAATGGTTAGCACACACAACTTGCATTTGGGAGGATGATGGTTCAAATCTGTTTCCAGCCATTCAGATTTAGGTTTTCGGTGATTTCCCCAAATTGCCCCAAGTAAATGCCAACATGGTTCCTTTGAAATGGCATGGCCAATTTCTTTCCCAGTGACCTTCACCTTGACAGTGTGCTAAACTCTAATCTTTCCTCCTTTCTTCCTTCAGAAAAGACTTCCAAACACTTAGATTTAAGTTCGATGGTAGCAAATTTCATGAAACATGTTTTTAGGAAATGTCAGTGGTCATAAAAATGATTAAAAACATAACACAGTCTATACTACATAAAACATTTTATTTCAAAAAAAGGGTGACCAGTTTCAACTAATATCTGACCATACTCAGACCGTTACGTACTCCATACTGACTGCTGGAGCTGGTGGCGTGGAACACTAACTGCTCTTGTCTAGTGTGAAAAACAACTGCTCTGTTTTTAAAATAAAATATTTTATGAGTCTAGACTGTTTCTATTTTATTTTTAATAACAGATTTCTCTTTCTCAGAAATGCTCTTCTTGCTATTGCCAGTCTGCATTTTATATTCTCCCTACCTTGGCCATCATCAGTTATGTTGCTGCCCATAGTAGAATCTAGAACATTTTCTGAAGTGATATCTTAGGAACTATATTGTGCCCGATGACCTCTTTTATTGCACATGAATAGATTCCAAGAGCTCTTATTACTTATTTTGATTAGATGCTGTGGTGAGTCAGTCTACTGTGACCGCTGTGCAACGGGAGAGTGAATGCCACCTGTTGGTGTTTCGAGCACATAATGTGGTAAGAAAATTATGTAAGTGGAGCAGAGATGAATGGGCAATCTTTGTTGTGATGATATGGTGACAAATGGTGAAATCCTCTGACATAAGCGACTTTGACAAAGACTAAATTTTTATGGCCCAACAGCTTGGAATGAGCATCTCGGTAATGGCAAAGCTTGTCAGCTGTTAGTTTGCTACTGTTGTGAACATGCACAGGAAGTTGTTGATAGTGAAACTACAATTACGTAACGAGATGTTGGTCGTCCACACCTCATCACAGGATGTGCAGGCCTCTGACCACCTCATTCTGTGCTGAGGCATGGAGATCAGGGGCTTGCCCACTCTGTAAAACAGGGTATATGGTGCTCTGTTGCAAATCTGAAGACAGAATACAATGCTGGTGCAAGCGCAAATGTTTTAGAGTACACGAGCACACCATTCAGTGCACATTCTTGAACATGGGGCTCCACAGCAGATGACCCCCCTACATTTTCCCATGTTGACCCATTGGTATTGCCAGTTAAGATTACAGTAGGCATGAGAGCATCAAGATGAGACCATGAATCAGTGGAAATGTGTCGCTTGATAAGATGAATTACATTATTGTTTCTCCAGGTTGACAGTTGTGTATGGATACACTGTCATCTGTGTGAATGAGTGCTCGCAATATACAGAGCCATGTATAGAGGCCAAAGGTGGCAATATTACACTATGGGGGACATTCATTTGGGCTCCCATGGAACCTGCAGTACTAATTGGTTTCATCATGAAGGCTGTAGACTATGTAGACATTATTGTGGACCATCTACACCCCTTCATGCATGATGTCTTCTCCAATGGCAATGACGTCTTCCATCAGTATAATTGTTGACATCACAAGGCCAGAATTATGCTACATTGGTTTGAGGAGCAAGATAGTGAACACACATTGAGGTTTTGTCCACCAATTTCACCTGACTTGAACCCTATGGAACATATCCCGGATACTATCGAGTGCCAGATCCTTGTCCACAAACCACTGGTCTGTAATTTACTGGAATTGCATGATGTGTGTAGACATCAAGTGCTGCATACCTCCAAAAACCTACCAAGGACTTTTCAAATCCATACCATGCATAATCAGTGCTGTATTGCATCCAAAAGTAGATCAACATGCTATTAAGCAAGTGGTCAGAATGTTTTGGCTCATCGTTGCATTTGGAAGTGCCATCTAAACATCCCCCCTTCAAAACCCCTTCCCCCACCCCACCCTCACGCCACCCCGAAAAGATCAATCTATTGCAGAAATTGACTCGAGCTCTAAATGTCAAAGAATGTAAATTTATCTTTATCATAGAACATGAAACAACATTATTTATGAGTTGCAAGTGCTCATGTACCTGCATGTGCAAATTATGTGACACTGATACTCATGACGGTATTCTTTTAATGATCTGATGATGTCAGCAAGCTGAAACTGGTCATTGTAGACTCTATAATAATGTGCAATCAAGATGAACATTTATGAATAATTCATATTACGCCATGATGGCAGGTGGTGCACGTAGCAGGGATTGTGGATCCACGATACCTGCTCCATTCACCAACGCAGGCCATAATGGTGTAACATGGTCTGAAGATGGTCACATTTGGATCAAAACCAGTTACCATCACCAGTAAATAATTTATGAATAAAGTGCCAAACATGATTGTGGCCTCATTTATAAACTTCATGTCTTCAATTGATAAATTTCATGTGTGTGCTAATAATCTGTGCTGGTCAACACTTAGAAGGAGCATACCAAAACCTGTTTAAGATGTGTTAATATCATTCTGCCCTCTTATGTTTCTGTCATGTAGAGACTGGTTTACAAAAAGTCAGTCTTTCCATCCCCCACTTAGGAATGGGACAAAAAGAAACCTGAATACACATACAATAAAAAGTACTCTATGGTATGCATAGTACAGTGATTTTCAAGCTTTATATGTTGAGCAATGCAGTAATGTGGTGCATACTTCATATGCATATGTGCATTGCCGGGTCTGTATGTATCAGTTTAGGGATTTGCATAAAATCTCTACATGTTTTCAAACCAGATTTCCAAAGACTTTGTGTTTATAAAACTAACTAAAATTGTGGAAGTGATACTGTTCTTTGTGTCACTGAACTTTTCCTCTCACTGTTCATTTTGTTCACTCCAACTTAAATTCATAAAAAGGATTTATTAAAAAATCCTTCTTCTCTAGATTGTATTATTAATCTCTTACAGTAATATATTATTATCTGCAACAGACTGTAATATTTGCACTATAATCCTCATAGACAATTTTCATTTTCAGAATTTGGTACTTAAGTATCCGGTGTGATTCAGATACCCCACCTGGCCTGAGTATCGATAGGAAGAACATGTCAGATATACTTGGGCTCCAGAAAGCAGCCATGAATTTCACCCACGTGAATGGCAAGCATGTAAGATGCTGCCACCCTCTGACAAGTGTTAACCAGCACACACTGCAGCCTGGCTATTACTGACCTGTCTCTCACTTAGTCACTGAAACCTATAGTCATGTGCCATGGAATAGTAGACTTTTGACCTTGGCTGATATACATTCATGATTTGGATTGCTCTCTGGATTGTTGTATACACTTAAGAGAACTTTGCTACACTCTGGACGTACTTCGCGATCTCTGCTGTCATTTGTTTCTGGAACAGTCATTTTTGTTGTGACGACCTCCATGTTACCATCAGTGTGTTATCTTAAACTGTGTTGTACTTGCAGAGAGTAGGACAGAAGAGATACCCGATTTTGTTTTGTTACGTTTGGTAATCGTTAGCTACCTGATTCGTTGTGAACTTATCTTTTCTTTGAATATTGACAAGTGATTTCCAGATGTACTAAACAGTTCAGTGGTCAAGAAACCTACTGGGATATTTGATTTGGACATGTGTAAAGTTTCCCCCTCCGCCCCTCCCCCGTACAGCTGATTAGCCACATGATATGTTTGGTGAAAGAGCTCAGTTTGTGCTCCAGTGTTAGGGTTTTTTCTTTGACTTTGTCTTGCAGTGTTCCGTAGTACGATCTTGGTGTAATGGTTAATAAATTGTTGTTGTAATAATGAATACTTTGAGGATGTATTAATAATTTTCTCTTTCAGCATAATATTTACTTGACTTACTAGCAAATTTTCACTAGTTATCACCCAGTTTGTTTCTGTGTCTATTCACTGCTGTTTGGGCAGTTGGTGAGTGTGATGCCAACCACACACACAGCTGTTTTTTTACTCTGGGAATAGTGCTCTTATTCATTTGAAGTACTTGTAATTGACAGTGCCATACACTTTTCCTCATTGGTCTTTCACAAAAGCATGAAGAGTTTTTCAGTAACATCCAGCATTATTGGTGAGTAGGACAATTGAGGTGCACTGCATCAGCCATCACTGACAAGGGTCCTTTTCTGCATAATAAATTGCTGGATAAATTGCTTAAATTTTATATGCAAAAGTCATTTTGTTTGCTTACCAGATGTTGCCTGAACAAGTCTTGTTTTGAGACTTCCTGGCAGATTAAAACTGTGTGCCGGACCGAGACTCGAACTCGGGACCTTTGCCTTACGCGGGCAAGTGCTCTACTGACTGAGCTACCCAAGCATGACTTACACCCCGTCCTCACAGCTTTAATTCTGCCAGTACCTCATCTCCTACCTTCCAAACTTGACAGAAGCTCTCCTGCGAACCTTGCAGAACTAGCACTCCTGGAAGAAAGGATATTGTGGAGACATGGCTTAGCCACAGCCTGGGGATGTTTCTAGAATGAAATTTTCACTCTACAGTGCAGTGTGCGCTGATATGAAACTTCCTGGCAGATTAAAACTGTGTGCCAGACCGAGACTCGAACTCGGGACCTTTGCCTTTCGCGGGCAAGTGCTCTACTGACTGAGCTACCCAAGCACGACTCACGCCCCATGCTCACAGCTTTAATTCCACCAGTACCTCGTCTCCTAACTTCCAAACTTCACAGAAGCTTTTCTGGGAAGAGGAGAGTTTCTGTGAAGTTTGGAAGGTAGGAGACGAGGTACTGGTGGAATTAAAGCTGTGTGGACGGGGCCTGAGTTGTGCTTGGGTAGCTCAGTCGGTAGAGCACTTGCCCGCGAAAGGCAAGGTTCCGAGTTTGAGTCTTGGTCCAGCACACAGTTTTAATGTGCCAGGAAGTTTCATATCAGCGCACACTCTGCTGCAGAGTGAAAATTTCATTCTAAGTCTTGTTTTCCTGACAGTGTTCCTCATACCTAAATTTCTGGCACTGTATGATGAAATTCTGTGAGTATGACTTAATTTACTGTCAGTGGCACAAAATTTGAAATAAATGGCCGTTTTGAGCCTCTAAGTCCCACAAGAGACATGAACAAGCCCAGTTCTGCATCATATAAATGCAGAGATAATGAAATATGGAATAAGAGTCATAATTATGTTCAGGAATTTACATGGTCACGTAATTGTGGAATTCTGTAATGTCATAAAGCTGGTAACCATAATCCAAAATAGGATTGATGGTACTGAAAGTTGTCATTTATGTATTCTCTGTTTTTTTAATTAAAGCTCTTATAAGTGCTATTCCAAATATTCTTATACGGTATATTATGTCTCTAAATGCTTCTATATCAGCACATCTCCCCATGTTTTTCTCATCTATGTTATTATCTTGCCTAGAGGAAAAAATACCCCTTGTGAGCCGAGAAAAACTACACATATCAGAAGTTCATTATTTGTCTATTTCTGCTGTTATTTTTATTTTTCAGCCTTTCCTTTCCTTTCCTTTCCTTTCCTTTGTGCAAAACAAACCAGAATTTTCAATAGTTCCTTATCCAAATAAATTTTTCCCTCTCATGTCAAATGTGTTTGATTTTGGTGTTGCTGTGTCATTATATTTCAAAAAATGTGCATGCTGGTGTAGCTGGCAAAGTATACCAGGCGTTAAGTTTACTTAAGGTGGACCTCTTTAGTCTTTTAGGAAAACTGTACTTATGTAAATACATAAAGCAGAATATTTTATGGTCTTTATTTACATTTTTATTTTAGCATATGTTGTGTTTTAAGTGTTAAGCAAGGAAATTTTATACATTAGTTAGTTAAATATCATAAGTGGGTAAATGATTTATGTGACCTCATCTCTGTTTTTATAGCACATAGTAAATACTAGCAAATCATCCTTCTACAACCACACAATAATACTAGCAGATTCCCTACTATTTTTCTATGTTGTATGTAGCTTTAGACAGCAACTCAAAGTAAAATAGGCATGAAGTGAATTGTTGCTCTTAATGCCACATTGTATTAGCCTTCATATTGTTGGGAGGTGTTTCTAGAAATGACCAGAGATCAAACTTTAAAGTTCTGTGGACAGGCATTTACCCTCTGGATCCTCAAGTGAGACAGCAAGTAGGATTGTGTACCGTATGTGAGTTTATCACTATTTGAGATAAACTGAAATAGTAGCTCTTGCACAGTCACATGGTTTTATAAATACAAGTGTGTGTGGGGCCATGTTTATTATTTTCAGTATTACATTATATAGTCTTCCTAGTTCCATGAATGTTTTATGTTCTCTGTAGCTTTTCAATGTTTAAGCTATTATTTGACATATTTGTCTTCTGTTTCATTGTTATATTTTACAAATGATAAGAGAAACATTTATGCCTCTCAACATCTCAGGTTTTTGATAGTTGACCTGTTTTGCTGCATTGCATTTAGAATTTTTAGTACTTTGTATGCTTTTTACGTAAATTTTTTTAATCTTTATGGTTCATTTCTGTTGTAGGGAAGAAACATGAGAATTTAGCAGCAGTTCTGTGATATATTTCCACTGTTTTGTCATTGGACATCAGCTTTTAAGAAAAAGAAAAAAATCTAATTCCAAAAATATTAGTGGTTTTGGACAATGCTCACATTGTAAAGTGTCACATTTAGAAGTCATCAACTGATAATTTTTGTCAAAACTGATGTGCTTTCAGGCAATGAAATGACGTATTGTCCAGTACATTATTTTGTTTTATTTTCATTTGTTAATTAGGTATAACTGTAATTTGAACTTGAGTTTGTTTGGTAGAGCCACCATCACTTGAAAGTCATGTAATTTATGTAACATGCAGAAATAGTGAGAAATTTAAAATTAAGTGTACACTCAAAATATTCCAAAGAAAAATGGTGTCGTACTTGTAGCAGGAAGTACAAGAAAAGCTCTAATTAAAACTTGTTTATTAATTGTTGGATTCTACTTAAATTTAATGTGCACTGTTTGGTTGTAATTACCTAAATACTTCTGGAAACAGTTTACTTTACTTAATTTGTTGTGTCACACTGATTAAATTTCAATATAAGTTGTACAAGTGACTTAGGAGTCTGTATGATGAAATATGTTGAGTAATACTATTTTCAATTATTCAGAAATTTATATGAATATCACTGCTTGTGAACAAGATATTAAATTAATCAAGAAGAGTCAGTTGAAAATAATGTTTAGTGTAAGTGCAAGAGGTGGTCATACCACCATACTGTAAGTTAATTTGCTTTTTGTTTCAGTAAATATTTGAATGATCATAGCATATCTTTTCTGAACATGTTAGGATGAAGGTTCAGAGGAATAGTTATGAGATTCAGATTTTAGTAGGGGCAGGAGTTTTATTTGCTTTTTGAGTCTTACCTGATAGACAGTCCTGCAATGCAAAATCCGGCATTTGAGTTTCCCAGAGCCTTGTCAGATAGAGTTGCTTACTTTGAGTCTTGCACCTGATGTGTTGGGATTTCCTAATCTGCATAAAGTGGTATGTAGGGGAGTTACACAGGACATACTTAAGTTGTGCCTACTACATTCATTTGGGGTTACGGAATTTCCCTTGACTCTCTATTTGCTTTAGATAGTCTCCCAGGCCAGGTACCATGCTACAAGAAGTCATGGCACCAGGCAGCTCTTTCAGAGAAGTACTATTGGGGGGATGACCAATATGAGTGTTTGCATTCTGCTCCAGATGTTGTGTTTGATGGAAAAGGTGGACTAGGCAGGATTAATTAAAGCTAAAAAATGTCCTTTGTCAATCTTGTTTCCACTGCATGTAATAAGTGCATTCAAAATATTAAAAAGATACAAGGGGAAACCAATCAAAAGTGATCATAGAAGTTTACATCAATGGTACACACCTGACCTCAAAAAATTAAGAACACGTCACTAATCTTTATAACAGATCAAAGAACAGTGAAGAAGATGTACTTCAGTACTTTCAACTATAGAAGAGGTACAGATCAGAAATTATAAAACAGAGACAGATGGAAAATGATAATTGTATGCAGCAATCACAAAACAAATGCAAGGCTGCTTGGAACATTATCAAATTTTCTTGGTAATACTAACAGAACTGCATATGATATGACCAGTATCACACCCAATGAAATGAATAACTTCTTTATTAATTCTGGTAACAAAGAACACCCAGCTCTTAATAAACATCTCAGGGGGGGAGGGGGGAGGGAGAGATATTCGTATTGCACAACAAACCTGCAATATCTACATACCTAGATTCACTGCCTGCGGACAGTACTGTGCCCATTACAACTCCATCCAACACCCCCAGCATCATATGTTCATTTCTTTGTTTAACCTTTGCAGAGAAACAACAGCCTTTCTTCCATATACTGGTGTCCTGTTAAGATCGACTGTATTAAGGAAAATGATACAGTGAACTCATATTCTGCTTTAGATTGTTTGAGGGCAATGTAAAAACTGATTTGGGCTTCTGCAAGTCAGAATTTTACTACATCTCTTGCCAATGCAGTCTGTCATACACATGGTAAACCGTCTGAATTGTGGAAAAACATTGCACTGGACATGAGCAGCATGTAAGTTTAGGATTTACAGACAGTGTTAGTAAAGATTGTGATGCTGACCACGGTCTCCTTAAAAAAAAAAATTAAAAATAAACTTAATACCAGAATATGAGAGTAAAAAAAGCAAATTTCAACCAACAATACATATATAGAAACAGTTAGGATCCAAGAGCTGACCGAGCGAGGTGGCGCAGTGGTTAGCACACTGGACTCGCATTCGGGAGGACGACGGTTCAATCCCGTCTCCGGCCATCCCGATTTAGGTTTTCTGTGATTTCCCTAAATCGCTACAGGCAAATGCCGGGATGGTTCCTTTGAAAGGGCACGGCCGATTTCCTTCCCCATCCTTTCCTCACTCGAGCTTGCGCTCCGTCTCTAATGACCTCGTTGTCGACGGGACGTTAAACACTAATCTCCTCCTCCTCCTCCAAGAGCTGGAATATGAACCTTCGACAGAATGCTGGTTCGCAACTGCGCTAGCCTCCTGGCATCAGTCCACAACTTACCTGATGATAACAAATCGGTCTGAAGTCCAAATATTTTAAAAGTTTGCCGCAATGATTCACCTGAGAATGTTTCAATCTGCTCTGTTGTAACTTGGAAGTATAAGTGACCTAGTCATAACATTACAGGTATTTCGCTGCACTCATTGTACACTTCTTTCTGTTTAACATAGTGGTGATGTGACTACATTTCTTTTGGAAGAGACTTTTTTTCAAATCGTAGACTGAGAGTATTGGCATCTGGAAAACAGCAGTGCATTTAACTGTATTGACGTAGATACTGTGTACATTTTTTATCATTGTTGGAGATTGTTATACACGCAAATTCCAAGGCATACTGTTAATGAGTAAATGGTAGCAGAAGGCAAGATCATTATATTAATGATTCACTTGGAGTAGATTATGAAGAAGTTAATGACACAGTCATTCAGTTTTCATTCAGGTATGTACTGCCATTGTTAACAATGATATTGACATGAAAATCTGCTGACAAGGAGTGTAGGTGCCCTCATACCAGCTTCGGTCAGAAGAGTGGATGTGGATCCGTATTACATTTAGGAAGTGTGAAAGATTGGAGAGAGTGAAGGTATGAAGGGGAACACTGCTACTAGACATACACGTGTATCTAACTAACGAAAGCAGTCTGATGGTAAGACTAGACCTGTAACTTCCAGGACTGATGACCTCAGAAGTTAAGTCCCATAGTGCTCAGAGCCTTTTGTAACTTCCAGGCAGATTCAAGTCCTGTACCAGACTGGAACTCAATCCAAAAACTCTCCTTTTACAGGCAGTGTTCTTACCAGTTGAGTTATCTGAGCATGACTCACAGTCTGTCCTTCAAAGCTTCACTACTTCCAGTCCCTCCCCCCAACTTTTGAAACTCTTACTTCCTTAAGTGCTCATTCAAAATGGTATGCAGGAGAGCTTCTGTGAAGTTTGGGAAGTAGAGGAGAGGTACTGGCAGAGGTAAAGCTGA
The DNA here is from genome assembly GCF_021461385.2 of Schistocerca piceifrons. NCBI lineage: Eukaryota > Metazoa > Arthropoda > Insecta > Orthoptera > Acrididae > Schistocerca > Schistocerca piceifrons. Next base: position 419,705 of record NW_025729169.1, on the reverse strand, counting down.
AGCTGTACGATCAGAGTTTGTAAAGAACCAAGATTTCGACCAGCTAGAAAAAGTGGACTGTTTGATCTCACTTTTACTAGTGAAGTATTTGTTGCCATCTTAATTTTACAATATGCAATGTATGGGTTTTGTGGAAGAATTTGATACACTGGAGCATTTTCAGCTATTATATTTTTCTTATTTGAAACTAATGAGAACATTTTTGTAAGCTGCAACTTGTGAACATAAAATCCCAGAAAAATAGTCATCCTATCAGTTTCACTTTAAAAATAGAGAATGGTAAATGGGAACATAGTTTTGAAGAGAAATTGTTGCCAAAAATAATGTAAGCTTGATAATTTAAGTTGCTCAATTAACAACAAATACTATGTATACTTACAAAATCTTGAAATTCTATTTGCATTGTTGCAAACTGTAATTTTTTATTCATTAGGTAAATCATCTTTCTTTTATGAAAATGTTAACTTCACCAAAAACATTTTTATTTGATACAAAATCATAATAAATTAATAAAATTACATAGATATAACATACTGGAAATTCAATTTTTGATTCATTGTTGTTTTATATACTTTTTGTAACTATTTTTGCTCTAAGTTTTTTCTGCTAATAAAAACACATAGTTTTGTCTACATTTTCACTGATAAGGAAACCAGATCTTAACATAATAATTAGTATATAAAGCTCAGTCTGCATTGCCAATGAACTCTTGAATGCCTGTGCCTTAGAGGCTAAAAGACATGCCTAAAGTGTGTGTGTTTATTTTTGTGTATTTTGTAAAGAAAAAAATGTTGTAATACTTTCCTTAAACAATTATCATTGACTGTTTAGGTTCACTTTTACTACTAATTATAAAGTTTCTGTTCAATTTTCATACTTCCAATAGCAATATAATTCATCATTTCACCATTACTTCACTTTTCTGACAGGGCTCTAACTCAGCTGATTAATTTTACTGTCTTATTTCTGTTCTATTTAGCAGCTTATTATCATATCACTGTTGTTACTCATCACTCAAACCATTCAAAGTGTACACTTTGTTTTTATTTTGTTTATCGTCTTTACCATACTGTTGCATACAGATTATTCTAGCTCTGTTTAGTGAGGTTCTGTTCCTGATACCAGTCAGCTGTTAAATGACCACTGCCAAAGTCTACTGGCCTTGGCCTCCCCTCTCCCCTAATAGACATGCTCCTTTCACTTCTGGGAACCTTTGTTCCCCTTTGCAGAGTGCCCCGCGATGCAGTGTCCCCCCACCCTCACTAGCCCAGCCCAGCCCTACAGTGGCATCCTTGCAAGCTTTGCAAGTGAGCACACTAAGCTCCATATTACACACCCAAATGTCCAGTCTCTGGCAAATCATCTCGACAAGATCCATTACATATTTCAAGACATAGACAGCCATCTAATACTTCTGTGGGACACCTGGCTCAAACCAAGTATTCCCACAAGTTCAATAAATCTAGACGGTTACATCTTTGTTAGGCACGAAAGATGAGGAGGTGGAGTAGGGGTTTACATATGCCTTGATTTATCACGTACTGTGTTACACATCCAACAATAATGAAAATAAGCAAGTGGAATATATGTTCATAGAGATCAAATCCCTTAATAGAAAGTGCCTAATGCGTGTCCTCTACAAACTTCCTAAAGTTCAAAACTGGTCTTTCAAGTCTCAAACTGAAGCATGAGCATAGAATTATACCTGTTGACACTAACAAATTTTCTATACGATAGTCCTTTCAGTATGAAATTTAAGCCAATGCTTTCTTCTTAAAATGTGTCGCTACTTCAGCCTGTTCCTATCCATCATACGAACAGTAGTCATGCTCTCATAGATACATTTGCAATGAAATCCCCAGGCTAAGTAATTTATATGTCTCAAATATCTGCACCTGGCATGTCCAGCCATGACATACTCTCTAGAATGTCCAGAAAGAGACTGCAATTTACTACTTACCAAGATTTCAGACTGTGAGGCAAACAGAGGAGCTACTTGATTGAGAAGTAGCGGTTCCAGTCTCTCAAACTGACATACAGCTGGGAGAGCGGTGTGGGTCTCGGGTTCAATTCTCGGCGGAGTCAGGGATTTTCACCTGCCTCGAGATGACTGGACGTTTGTGTTGTCCTTATCATTCATGAAAGTGGTAAGATTGGACTGAGCAAAGGTTGGGAATTTGTATGGGCGCTGATAACTTAGCAGTTGAGTGCCCTACAAACCAATCATCATCATCATCCATATCCGCATCCAGTGATGCCTATGAGCTGAGGATGACTTGGCGGCTGGTCAGTACCTTGGGCCTTCATGGCCTGTTTGGGAGGAATTTAGTTTTAGAGTTTTCAGACTCATTAATTCGTCTGTTCTTGCAAGTAAGGTACAATAAATAGTTTGGGGGACATCCTCTATTCCTTTCTCAGTCATAAACAAAAAACTCCATGGGTCTACTTACAAACTTACTCAACTATATGACAAGTAGGCTCCCCTGACGAGCAGAAAAATAAGAAAGAAACGTGCACCTTGGTTAACTGAATAACTAAACCAGCTTTTGATTCTCAGAGGTCCTGCATATTGGACATACAAACTAAGTCCCGCATCTGAAAATCATATTGCTTACAAGCAATAGTGTATTCCCATACATTAATCAAGAACAGAAATAGCCCAGCTGTCCTGTGGAAAAACCTGCATGGTCTTGGTACAGGCAAAGTAAAAGCTGCAGCTGATCCCATTGTCGCAGTTGAACTGAAGCAGTACTTCATGTTACCTACAGTCACAATTGAACCACATACGAAATAGACACATGTTGATTACTTGTGGTTTTGTGGGATTTAAGGGACCAGACTGCTACAGTCATCGGTCCATTGATTACTTCATGAGGTTAAACGACTGTAGCAACAAAAAATTCTATCTGAAGCATGTTTCTTGCAATACTGTCATGCATGTCAGACCAGCATCTACAGGACGTGATGGCATCACAGTACAAATGATGAATATTATTATTGACCCATGACTGTCCACTATAACAGATATCTTCAAACACTCCTTGACCACAAGTGTTTTTCCTGAGTTCTGGAAACAGCTCCTTAATACCTGAATAAATTGCTACCAGAAAGAAAAATAAAAAATCATATTTTGTAACCAGTAATGAAATATTACAGAGTACATATGGTCAAATGTAAGATGTGTTGTACCTCTCAGATATAATCAGGTATATCACATATTTGCGACAACAGGCATTTGAGAAATTGAATACTCATAGGAAATCACTTAGTAAAAGATATTTATTTAACATTTTGATGTTACATTGATAGAATTTCTGGTGGCATACATTTCAAATAACAACATAGTCTTATTTGTGAAATTCTGGGATGAATATTAAAAGTACTACATACAAAAACTAGTTGCCCTGTAGAATTTGATATTTTATCTCTTTGCCTTGTGTCAGTAACCTGAGGCTAATGACCTAGGTAGACTTACTGGGACCAGTGTTCATGGACCTTGATGATGCTGTGGTAGTTCTGCCTTTATACAGGCTGAAGCCTGCCTTTTTTTCCTTCAGTTCTAGCATATCATATATTGTGTATTATGGGGAAATCTGAAACTGTCACAGCCCAGGGTGCATACGACCCAGGACAACCGGGAATTGTTTCATCCGGGAGAAAACCGGGAAAAACCCGGGAATTTTTCGGAATTCCGGGAATTTTTCATTGTTTTAGCTTTCAGTTAAATGTTTGTAATTTTGACTGCAGAATTGATTCTCTAGCAAAGAATGTTATTGTATTCTGCTAGTGGAGAATGATACTGCAGCAATAAAACATACATAAGAGGGAAAAAAAATAAAACTTTAGGGGCAAAGGAAATATGCAATTTACAGCAACAAAACACCGTGCACGCACAAGCGTCTGCAAATAGCAAAAATATGTCAAAGGTCTTAGGGCGCAGACTGTAATTCTTCGTAACAATAAACTGCTTGCTATGAGCATGACGTCACAACTGTTCACATAAGGTTCGTTTGACCAATTGCCAGCGGTCTGTTGCGCATGCGCATTTGACTCGCGTATGAGCAGTACTTTCTCCCGCTACTTGAAGTTTGGCTGTTAGCTGTATCGGTAGTAGCAGCAAGCAGCCAGATGCAAACGAGAAAATTTTTTCTCGCGCGCCCTAGCTGGCAGATTCACGCTTGCACAGAGTTGTCTGAGTTGTAGTGGAGAGGGGGTTAACCTCCACGTGACCCGTGTTTACGTTCAGTGATTTCGCTGCTTCTCTTCGTGTGCAGCTCCCACGTCAAATGAAAACAAAACGGATTTCTGTGGCCGGGAGCTGTCAAGTGAATTAAAATACATCCACATAATTACGGAGGGCAAAAATATATTATTAATTTCAGTTTTCTGATTTTATTTTATTTCCAAGTTAGTAGCAGTCAAGCATTAATCGCCTTGCAGAACAGTGAAGTTATTTTTGCAAGTTTGCTAAAGAAATTTGGCTTTATTAATCTTTCCGCCGAGGCAATCATTTTATTTGAAACGAAGTGTTTCATTCAACAGCATTGGCTAGTTCCAACTGTTCGCTGAATTTCAAGTGCACGTTATCATCTTCTGCCATATATGGCATTATGCCATAATAAAGAACCAAAAATGAGATCCTAAAGTACTGGTACTCCAAGAAAATGTCCATCCCAAAAACCACACTGAAAAGCTTAATATCAGATGGGACCGACTTCATTGTGAATCTGGAAAAAGCCAATTTGCACTTCAAGCCGAATTATGCATTTTAGTATGGTTTACGAAATTCCGATCCTCTTTGGAGTATCCTCTGATGCACTGTTCCTTTTATTGTGTAATGTAAGCTTTCTTAGTGCTTTATACACACGAACATATGGGCTTCATACGCCACTGCAGTTGCACACGCACAATAATGCCTGTTTTCTGGCTCTCTGGCAACCGGTAAATTGAACCTATTTCTAACAGTCTCCGGATAGTATTGCGAACGGTGGTTAGAAAAGCGTTACTTTCAAAGTAAATTTCTTTTTACGCAACATGAGTTATGTTAGGAGTGAGAAAGTGGGATGGATATCTAAATCACAGAGCGCTCGAAACTGAACAGTTTGAGGACCAGCCACTTACAAGAATTTCGAGCCGAGACATTTATGTCAGAATTTTAAATTTACTGGCACATTTGTGTGATGTGTCTTAAAGTATAACACACGCAAAAAAGATAAATATTACATGTGAAAGCGTAGCGTCTGTTGTAGCGTGTTAATCTTAGAGACTAACGTATGTGAAAGCTTAGCTTTTCTTGTAGATATATGGTACTGTGTACATTAATGTAAACCGTTAACTTTTCCTCTTGCTATGGAACCAGTGTCTTGCTATTGGCTGACTATAACACGTGTCCTATGCTCTGAATAGCTGCTGTCATCGGCTGACGAGATCTCGTGGCTTGAGATATGACTCGCTTACAAAAGGACATCGCAACCTCGGTTTCAACGCTCCGGAAACTAACGCGCAGTGTTTGGTGCAATTCGAATTTATAGTTTCGTAATACGAAAATATGCAGCGTATATGTTGCTGCAAATCAAAGGTCTTTCCAAAATTTCTCTCCCTTTTTTTTTTTTTTTTTTTTTTTTTTTTTTTTTTTTTTTTTTTTTTTTTTTAAGTCTCTCCGAAACTTCTTTGCCCCGTCTTTTCGTTTTTTTCCGGGAAGTTCTAAGCTATTGTATAAAACGTTAACCATTCAAAGGATTGATAAGTTTTACAGTTCCGAGGGAAAATCTACAGAAAACTTACTGTCACTTAGGGCAGAAAAAGTGTATTTTCCCCCGCGAAAAAGCATATTTTTTAAACGGGATATCCGGGAGAAATCCGGGAATTTTTTTTCCTTGTCCCCGTATACACCCTGCAGCCACTCTCTGCAAGTGGTAACAAGCTTTGAAATATCAATGTGCATTTCAGGGAGCATAAAACCTTGGGGGTCCTTCGATAAGAAAATAAAAGCCTCAGGGTATTAGCAATTCATTAGAATTTCCACATCACCTTAAAAGTGAAATGTTACGAGTCAAAACAGTGTTTATTTTTTTTAAAAAGTCTCAGTCCTTCACAAAAGCTGGGAACAAGACAAGAACGTTCACCTGATTAGACTGAATCAGATTCCATATCAAGATTCACTTTATCAAAAAAGTTTCATATATTGAATACAAATGTCTGTTTCAATCAGAAAATAAATAAATAAAACATGCACTTTATGTGGTTAGGGTGTATAAAATCCATTTTCATGAATAAAATTTAATGCTGCGACCACTCCATTGCTAAAATTCTCTTAACACTGATATGATCCCTGTGTGCAAGCTGAATGCCAGGACAGTATAAATCACGCAGTCCCTGTGTCTGCTTTGAGCCAGAACTGATAGAGTGGTATGATGCACTATGGCTTGGCAGAATAGCACATAAGACCTGCTCATGAGGTCACCAAATATGATTGTGACATCATTCAATTGGTTTACATCTGCAATGTTCAGGTGTGAAACTTATGTATCTGCCCCACAACAGTATGCAGGGTAATGTAGTCATGGAGTCTTAGTTGTACTGAACTGTAAACCTGAGGATGAGAGACATCATTTTTAATATTTTTGTAGCTCAAAGGTTTGGTTGTATTGAATATTAAAATTGCCATTAACCTCATACACAGCTGCTACCACTAATAATGGATAAAGCTAAAAAGAACTGCATATGTTATTACTAATGAAAATTTGTGTCAGAAGAGACTCAGAGCCAGATTCGCTGCTTTTCAAATTTTCATTGATACTGTTGATTCCACTCTTAGTTTCAGAACACTACTACCGTAGGTTCTCTCTCGCAGTATGTGGGAGTAGTGGTAATGAGGGAACAAAGTTGATGGAGGAATATGACTTACACTGGTACATAGGATATATGTCAGTTCACGGAAATGATATTAATGGAAAAACTGCCTGTAATAACTGTAATAATTCGTGGAAATCTGCTTTCCAGGTGAGTAATATAGGTAACTATCGACAGTCACATGGTAAACATCGCCAAGATAAAAAAGAAGCAATGAAAAAACAAGAAACCTAAAAACTCGTCTTGCAAGAGGCCTACTACAAAAAGAGTGCCATGTTGCATTAATAATAGATATGTGGCTGCAGTGGGTAGATAGCCAAAGACAAAGAAATGTAATTTTGACAATGACTGTATTTATTTTCCCAGACAATAAATGATTTCAAAAACATACTTTTGACCATAGAAACAGTACGGAAAGCATCTGATGATTTGTTTACACTCAAGTGGGCATAAACTCATAATTGGATCCTTCTAATGACCTCCAGATGCACCTCCAAATGTATCCAAAAACTTTAGAAAAAAAAAACAAATTTCAGTAGTACATAAGTTTCCCAATCACATTGTTATTGAGGAGACTTCAATTGTGGCTGTGACAAGACATCCTGCAAAACACTATAAAATGGATTCTCTGAGAACTACCTAGAACAGATTTCTCGGAAGTCCACTTATGATGGAAATATCTAACAGCAACCAATAGACCTGAACCCTTTGAGGATGTCTACATAGAAACTGGTACCCGTGGCCATGAGGCAACTGTAGCTACAATGATTACTAAAGTACACAGGGCAACTAACACAAGTAGAAGGGTTATATTTTCAACAAACTAGGTAAAAGGGGCATGCAGTAATGTAGTACCTCAGTAATAACTTGAAACATTTAGCTCCAGAGAGGAGCATGTAAGAGGAACATGGTACAGGTTTACAAGAGTAGTTCACTGTACATTTGATAGATATGCACCCAGCAGAATAGTTCATGATGTGAGAGACCCTCCATGGCATACAGTCTCTGTAAAGAAACAGACTACTATACAATAGATATAAAACAGACCATAGGGTTAGAGATAAGGAGATGCTGAATGATACATGTTTGGCACTCTAGAGGCAATGTGTGAAACCTTGAACAACTACTGTAGCTTATTATTATCTGTCACAAAACCCCACGAAATTTTGGTCATGTGTAAAGGCTGTTAGTAGTATGAAAGTTAATTTCTAGATACTCATGGATGAAACGGGGATTGAAATAGAGGTTAGCAAAGCAAAAGCAGAAACTCGCATTTCAAATGCTCCTTCGCAAATGAAAATCAATAGGTACTGCCCTAATTTAGTTCTCGCTCATCTGCAAAGATAAATGATATAGATGTTAGTATCAGTAGTGTTGATAAACAGCTGAAATCGCTAAAATTGAACAAAGCTCCAGGCCCCAATGGAATCCCTATCGGTTCCTCTATCAAATTTGTGCCTGATCTAGCTCCTCTTTTAACTATAATCTAGTATAGGTCCCTCGAACAAAAAAAACTCTGCCCAGTAGTTGGAAGATAGCGCAGGTCACACCTGTCTACAAGAGTAGTAGTTAAAGTGATGGTACCATCTAGTATCCTTATCATCCATTTGCTGTAGATTCTTAGAACATAATGAGGTACCTCAAACAGAATGGCTGCCTCCATGCCAACCAGCATAGATTCCGAAAACATCAATCATGTGAAACCCAACTCGCACTTTTCCAACATGACATGCTGAAACCCACTTATCAACGCAGTCAAGTAAATGCAGTATATTTCAGAAACGTATTTGACTCCATAGCACATCTACATCATACTCCAGCACAAAACAGTGTGTGGTGGAGGGTACTTGTGGTGCCTCCTTCCCTATTTCACTTGCAAATGGCATGTGGGAAGAATGATTGTCAGTAAGCCCCTGTATTATTAGCTCTAGTTTTTCAAATTTTCTCCTCGTGGTCATTTGTGACATGTATGTGAGTGGAAGTATTACTCTGAGGTGACTAAAGTCATGGGACAGCTGCATGGAGATGGCAGTAGTATCGTATACAGGAAGCATTAAAGGGTAGTGCATTGACAGAGCTGTCAATTGTACTCAAGTGCTTCAAGTGAATTGTTATCGACATGACTATGACCACACAACAGGAACAAATAGACTCTGAACGTGAAATGGTAGTTGGAGCTAGACACATGGGACATTCATTAACAAATTCAATATTCTGAGATACACAGTTTCAAGAATGAATCAAGAATACCAAATTTCAGGTATTACCCTTCACCACAGACAACGCAGTGGCCGACAGCCTTCACTTAATGACAGAGTAGCGGCATTTGCCTAGAGTTGTCAGTGTAAACAGACAATCGACACTGCGCCAATAACAGCAAAAATCAACATGGGGCACATGACGATCGCATCCTTTAGGACAGTGCAGCGAAATTTGGCGTTAATGGGGTATGGCAGCAGGTGATTGATGTGAGTGCCTTTGGTAATAGCACGACATCGGCTGTAGCGCCTCTCCTAGGCTTGTGACTATATATATGTTGGACCCTAGGCGACTGGAAAACCCTGGCCTGGTCAGATAAGTCCTGATTTCAGTTGGTAAGAACTCATTGTAGAGTTCGAGTGTGGCACAGACCCCACAAAGCCATGGACCCAAGTTGTCGGCAAGGCACTGCACAAGCTGGTAGTGGCTCCATAATGGTGTGGGCTGTGTTTACATGGAATCGACTGCGTCCTCTGATCCAGATGAACCGACTGTTGACTGGAAATGGTTCTGTTCAACTACTTGGATACCATTTGAAGCCATTCATGGACGTCGTGTTCCCAAACAATGGTGGGAATTTTTATGGATGACAATCCACCATGTCACCAGCCCACAGTTGTTTGCAATTGGTTTGAACAACATGCTGGACAATTTTAAGTGAATGGTTTGGCCACCCAGATCGCCTGACATGAATCCCATCGAACATTTTTGTGACATAATCGAGAGATCAATTTGTGCACTAAATCTCTCACCGGCAACGCTATCGCATTGTGGATGACAATAGAGGCAGGATGGCTCAGTATTTCTACGGGGGACTATCAATGACGTGTTGAGTCCATGCCATGTCGAGTTGCTGTCATACGCTGGGCAAAGGGAGGCCCAACACGATATTAGGAGGTGTCCATGACTTTCGTCACCTCATTGTATGTTGTCCGAATCTTCTCAGAGAGTATTGTCTCGAAATTTCACTCGTAAACCTCTCCATGATGCACACCACCTCTCTTTTAATGTCTGCACTGGAGTTTGTTGAGCATCCGCCGACTAGACAATCCCATGATAAACCCACCAGTCTTCGTTGGATCTTCTCTCTCTTCTATCATTCCTATCTGAAAAGTATCCCAAACTGATAAACAGTACTCTACAATCAGTCAAACTAGCGCATTGTTAGCCACTCCCTTCGTGGATGAGTTACATAGATTCTTCCTATGAATCTCACTCTAGCATCAGGATCCTACTATTTGTTTTATGTGGTCATTCCACTTAAAGTCGCCCTGGATATTTACCCCTAGATATGTTACTGTAGATACTTTATCCAGCAAGTTGTCATCAATAGTGTAGTTTTACAGCAGTGGATTTATTTTCCTATATATGCAAAATATGTTACATTTATTTACATTCAGAGTCATTTGTCAATCATCTATAGGTCATTCTACAAATCGGTACTGTCTACTGGCGTTGCTAAATTCTTGTTGACAACCGCATCACCTGTGAACGGTCTTAAAAAGCTTCAAACACTTTTTAATAGATCATTTACATGCATCGTAAATAGTAACGGTCCTATCACACGTCCTTGGGGTACTACCAAAAATGCTTGTACATCTGTCGATTTTTTCCGTTAAGAGTGACGTGTCGAGATCTATCTGCAAGGAAGTGTTGAAACCAGTCGCAAATGTCGCAGCACTATGTATCTCGTGGAGGAACAGAGCGAACTGAGTTTCACAAAATCTTCGTTTGCACAATTCTCTTGATTCCTATATTACCCTGTATAGCTGTCTGTTTAGCAAACTCCTTATGCGGCGTGGAACGTTGTTTAGTTGGCACGGCTAACGCACGCTGTCGGTGCGTAATGGGGCGATCACAAGCAAGGAACTCAACCTGACAAGTAGCTGGCCGCTCAAATATATGAGCTGACAAGGCACCAGAATCGTACTGATCTAGTACTTGCACTACCTGCTGAAATGATGGACCTGACTGTTTCAAAATCCGTTCTCTGATTTTGACGTCAGGCACATTGTACATGATCGCATCACGCAACATAACGTATGAATATATATCACCGCAAGCACATTTGAATTTGCATTTCCTTTTCATACCCTGCAAATCAGTAACCCACTCGTGATAAATTTGTTCTGACCATTTTTTGCACACACACTTAACGAATGCCATCCTGACACACCAACACTTCCCTGACCTTTGGAAGGCGGCCGAGGTCCTGATGTTCAGGAAGCCAGGGAAAGACCACTCCCTCCCACAAAATTACCGACCCATCAGTCTGCTGTGTTCGCTCAGCATGATTGTTGAGAAGGTAATACTGAAATGTATCACTAGGCATTGCATCGCCAACGACACCCTAAGACCGGAGCAATTCGGCTTTAGGAATCACCACTCGACAACACAACAACTCCTCCACGTAGTCGAACATATAACACACGGCTACGACATGAGCAAAGCCACAGGGGCCGTGTTCCTAGACATCGAAAAGGCTTTCGATCGTCTCTGGCACAACGGACTCATACGCAAACTAAGCGAAGCTGGATTCCCAGACGGACTCGTACGTATCATACACTCATATCTCACGAACAGATGTTTCAACACTAACGTGCAGGATAAACAATCAACACAACACGGTATCCAAGCTGGAGTACCCCAAGGAAGCATCCTAGGGCCCATCTTGTTTAATTTTTACATTAATGACTTCCCAGCGACACAAAACACGACGTTAGCCGTCTACGCGGATGACACAGCCATCCTCGCGCAAGACTGGAAAGCGTCGAACATCAATTCACGAATACAGACAGCACTCAGAACAGCTGAGCCTTGGTTGGAGCGATGGCGTATTAAAGTAAACGTAGACAAGTGCGAAGCAGTTCTGTTCACACGCAGACCGAAACTACGGCGCAAACACCAACACTGTAGACCAATAACACTACATACACGCCCAATACGTTTCCGAGAGAAAGTCAGGTACCTTGGTGTCTGGCTGGACCGGAAACTTACATGGGGGGACCACATCGAATACGTTGCCAACCGAGCGCACGCGAGGCTCAAACAGCTCTACCCAACGCTCAACAGGGAAAGCACACTGAATAGGAGGGTGTCGAGGTCCTTATACATGACACTGATTAGACCTCTGATGACGTACGCAGCTCCCGTCTGGGGATATGCAGCTCCCACACGACTGCGCCGCCTGCAGATCATACAGAACAAGGTGCTACGAATCATTAGCAATGCTCCACGCTACACATGCACCGTGGATCTTCACCATGAATACCGCCTTGATCCCCTCAAGGAAGTATTCAAAAAACACGCCACACGACTATACAGGAACTCGAGACACTCGAACAATCCTTTCATCCCCACTCTGGGAAACTACGATCACAACCACAGGTGGAAACACAAGCGGCCAAAGACACTGCTAGCTAGGGCATAGCCACCTATGGTTAACTAACATACGCAAACAGCGACAAACGTCGGCAAGCCCCTGCATATCAGCAACACTGACTGGCAACTACCAGCTGCTATTAGTGCCGACCAACAGGCCACAGCAGGGACACCGACGAGCTCGCCCACAGACGCACGAACAATCTGCCAACATTCCCTCACACTGTGCCTCCGGTATATGACCTATCGGACACAAGATCGATAACAAAACTAACTGTTGCAGGATGCTGACGCTGAACGAGGACTCTGTACCAGCACCCAGCGCCAGCCGCCGAGCAGCACAAACGCACAACGTCAAGGTATCGACATGCATGATACCCACTACTAACAAAGCCTATCCTTACACAACCTATCGCAGGCAGCAAGACAACTGCTACTGCTCTTGCCGCCCGACCTAACTTTCGCAGAGGTTTTTTTCCCTTGGCCCTTGCCTTGGCACTTTTTTTCCTCTGCCCTTCAAACCACTACCCTTCGTCAGATTTCGACCAATCTATCTCCAGATGAGCGCGTATTAATGGTTAATCCTAACCAGACGTACGCAAACATCGCAGTACCCACATCCTGCGACACCTCACTTTAGTGAATACTAACCCTTATGCAGAGATGGCAGTAGACCTTTTGTATTGGCCATCCTGCCGGTGTGGGCGTGGAAGGGCTCCACCACTATAAAAAAAAAAAAAACATTTTTTGCAATTAAAGAATTGATACCTAGCTGCTACCACATTCAGTTGTTGGTCATAATAGCTAGTCAGTGAAGTGATAACAATGTCATAAGCAAGTTCACGTAGAGTGGCGTTAGGAAAGAGATTTAGTATTAATCTGAACACTACACTTCCTACCGTGGATAATAGATATGGAAGTTTTACAGTACCTGGGATGTTTTGGGCTAGCATATGGGCGTCGAACTGGCGCAGCTACTCGGGCCATTCCTCGTCTTGGTCACTAAACTGTCGAAAAGGTGATATAGCAGCGTCCCGGCGGAGGTTCCAGTCCTACTTCGGGCATGGGTGTATGTGTCTTTGTCCTTACGATAATTTAGGTTAAGTAGTGTGTAAGCTTAGGGACTGATGACCTTAGCAGTCCCATAAGATTTCACACGCATTTGAACATTTGATATAGCAGCTGTAGTAGGTGGTGCTTGTTCCATCGGGCGCGCAGAGTTGGTGAGTAGTTGGTGCACCGTGTTGAGTAGTGCTCAGAGCTGCTGCGTCTGAAACTGAAACATCTGCGTTAGCTATGTGGCATCTAATGCTTGCAGCTATGGCGCGTGAGTAGCAAAAACGACAAGAAACTGTGAAAGAAATTAAGCGCCCCTGCAAAGTAAAGACAAGAGGGAATTAAGGCGTCAGCACATACACTGTTGGCGATTAAAATAGCTACACCACAAAGATGACGTGCTACAGACGCGAAGTTTGACCGACAGGAAGAAGATGCTGTGATATGCAAATGATTAGCTTTTCAGAGCATTCACACAAGGTTGGCGCCGGTGGCGACACCTACAACGTGCTGACATGAGGAAAGTTTGCAACCGATTTCTCATACACAAACAGCAGTTGACCGACGTTGCCTGGTGAAACGTAGTTGTGATGCCTCGTGTAAGAAGGAGAAATGCGTACCATCACGTTTCCGACATTGATAAAGGTCGGATTGTAGCCCATCGCGATTGCGGTTTATCGTATCGCGACATTGCTGCTCGCGTTGGTCGAGATCCAGTGACTGTTAGCAGAATATGGAATCGGTGGGTTCAGGAGGGTAATACGGAACGCCTTGCTGGATCTCAACGGCCTCGCAATACTAGCAGTCGAGATGACAGGCATCTTATCCGCATGGCTGTAACGGATCGTGCAGCCACGTCTCCATCCCTGAGTCAACAGGTGTGGACGTTTCCAAGACAACAACCATCTGCACGAACAGTTCGACGACGTTTGCAACAGCATGGACTATCAGCTCGGAGACCATGGCTGCGGTTACCCTGGACGCTGCATCACAGACAGAAGCGCCTGCGATGGTGTACTCAACGACGAACCTGGGTGCACGAATAGCAAAACGTCATTTTTTCGGATGAATCCAGGTTCTGTTGACAGCATCATGATTGTCGCATCCGTGTTTGGCGACATCACGGTGAACGCACATTGTAAGCGTGTATTCGTCACCCGGCGTGATGGTATGGAGTGCCATTGGTTACACGTCTCGGTCACCTCTTGTTCGCATTGACGGCACTCTGAACAGTGGACGTTACATTTCAGATGTGTTACGACCCGTGGCTCTACCCTTCATTCGATACTTGCAAAACCCTACATTTCTGCAGGATAATGCACGACCACATGTTGCAGGTCCTGTACGGGCCTTTCTGGATACAGAGAATGTTCGACTGCCGCCCTGGCCAGCACATTCTCCAGATCTCTCACCAATTGAAAACGTCTGGTCAATGGTTGCCAAGCAGCTGGCTCGTCACAATCCGCCACTCACTTCTCTTGATGACTGTGGTATCGTGTTGAAGCTGCATGGGCAGCTGTACCTGTACATGCCATCCAAGCTCTGTTTGACTCAATGCCCAGGCGTATGAAGGCCGTTATTACGGCCAGAGGTGGCTGTTCTGGGTACTGATTTCTCAGGATCTATGCACCCAAATTGCGTGAAAATGTAATCACATGTCAGTTCTAGTATAATATATTTGGCCAATGAACACCCGTTTATCATCTGCATTTCTTCTTGGTGTAGCAATTCTAATGGCCAGTAGTGTAAAAAAAAAGTGCCGTGGGCGTTGGGCACTGGGTTTGGAGGATACTCGTCGCCAGTTGTTGGGTTTGCCCTTTCGTCTCATATAGGGTGCCTAAGGGATGCTGCATTCTTGAAAAGCTATACAACATTTCAAGCAAATAACATTAGTAGCTTTATTTCTATAAAGCAGATTTGACACTACTTAACTTGAATGTACTACATGTTGTCGCAAGCGATGGGCGACAGGCAATATAGTTCAGAGTCCTTGGCTATATGCAGTGTTCCTGCAAGTTTGACACACTGTTTGTGGAGCACTGATAACTGTTTTCATAGCACTCTCGGCTAAGCCGAGCTAATACTCCACTAATGTCCAGCCGAGCCTGGCACGAGCGGCACTTAAATTCCAGGTCGCTCATAGTGCAGCACGGTCCTTATCAGCAGCCTATTGGCTGACATTGCCTCACCCTCTTCTCTGGTCTTGCATTCCTCCTCTTCGTTCTCGCACTTGTGGTTATGGCAGAACAAAAACCTCTTAGGGCCGGCCAGAGTGGCCGCGCGGTTCTAGGCGCTACAGTCTGGAACCGAGCGACCGCTACGGTCGCAGGTTCGAATCCTGCCTTGGGCATGGATGTGTGTGATGTCCTTAGGTTCATTAGGTTTAATTAGTTCCAAGTTCTAGGCGACTGATGACCTCAGAAGTTAAGTCGCATAGTGCTCAGAGCCATTTGAACCATTTTTGAAAACCTCTTAGGGTTTTTAGTCAGATTGGTTGACAATATGTTACAATAAGAGTCATCGAATGCTTCTCTCATTGCCCTCATTATGCTCATTTTCACTTCGTTCAGCTTTTGTTTGTCAGCTAGGTTTTGAATTCTCTTGAATCTGTTTGTTTACGTAGCAGTTTTGTAACATGCATATTAAAGCATTGTGGGTCTTTCGCATCCATTAAGACCTTGCTTGAAACGTGCTTGTCTAAGGCATATTGAACGATGTTTCTGAATTTTTTCTGTTTATGCTTATTTATCAAACGTAAGATTGTGAGGGGGTATCAAGCGAAATTTGTGACTGGTTTGAGGTTTCTTGGTTGTTGTTGTTGTTGTTGTGGTCTTCAGTCCTGAGACCGGTTTGATGCAGCTCTCCATGCTACCCTATCCTCTGCAAGCTTCTTCATCTCCCAGTACTTACTGCAAACTGCATCCTTCTGAATCTGCTTACAAGGGAACCTCCCCATCGCACCCCCCTCAGATTTAGTTATAAGTTGGCACATTGGATAGGCCTTGAAAAACTGAACACAGATCAATTGAGAAAACAGGAAGAAGTTGTGTGGAACTGTGAAAAAATAAGGAAAACATACAAACTGAGTAGTTTAAGGGATGATAGGCAACATCAAGGACCCTGGGTTTGCAGGAGCGCCGTGGTCTCGTGGTAACGTGAGCAGCTGCGGAACGATAGGTCCTTGGTTCAAATCATCCGTCGCGTGAAAACTTTAGTTTTTTATTTCCAGTTTATGTGACACACTCTTACGTTTTCATTACTTTTTTGGGAGTGATTATCACATCCACAAGAAAACCTAAATCGGGCAAGGTAGAAGAACCTTTTTTACCCATTCGCCAAGTGTACAAGTTAGGTGGGTCGACAACAAATTCCTGTCATGTGACGCACATGCCGTCACCAGTGTCCTATAGAATATATCAGATGTGTTTTCCTGTGGAGGAATCGGTTGACCTATGACCTTTCGATCAAATGTTTTCGGTTCCAATTGGAGAAGCACGTCCTTTCGTCTACTAATCGCACGGTTTTGCGATGCGGTCGCAAAACACAGGCACTAAACTTATTACAGTGAACAGAGACGTCAATGAACGAACGGACAGATATAACTATGCAAAAATAATGAAAGTAAAATTATTGCTTGTGCGAAGACTTGAACCAAGGACTTCTCCTTCCGCAGCTGCTCCGCTACCACGAGACCACGACATACCTGAACGCACGTACTCCTTGATGTTGCCTATGTAACCCATGGACTACTCAGTTTGTATACTCTGCTTATTTTTTCACAGTTTCACACAACTTCTTCCTCTTTTCTCAATTGATCTGTGTTCGGTTTATCAAGGCCTATCCACTGTGCCAAGTTATAACTAAATCTGAGGGGGGTGCGATGGGGAGGTTCCCTTGTTAGTGTATTGGTTTCTTGGTAGGGAGCATGTTATGTTGGATGGAGAGTCAACGACGGATATAACAATAACTTCGAATGCGCCCCAGGGGATTGCATTGGGGCCATTGCTTTTCATGTTGTGTATTAACGATCTTACAGACAATATATGGTAGGTCTTTCCCATCCCTTAAGACCGTGCTTGGAATGTGCTTGTTTAAAGCATACTGTACCATAAATGATGACTAATTGACAGCCTCAGCTGCCGACAGGTGTTATTGTTATACGTCGATGTGGACAGCTGAAGATGTGTGCCCCGACCGGGACTCGAACCCGGGATCTCCTGCTCACATGGCAGACGCTCTATCCATCTGGGCCACCGAGGACACAGATGAATAGCGCGACTGCAGGGACTTATCCCTTGCACGCTTCCCGTGAGACTCACATTCACAACTGTCCACAATTCTACATATGTATTGTAACTTATAGACATTTGCCCACCGTGAGTCTCACGGGACGCGTGCAAGGGATAAGTCCCTGCAGTCGCGCTATTCGTCTGTGTCATCTGTGGCCCAGATGGATAGATCGTCTGCCATGTAAGCAGGAGATCCCGGGTTCGAGTCCCGGTCGTGGCACACATTTTCAGCTGTCCACATCGACGTATAACAATAACACCTGTCGGCAGCTGAGGTTGTCAATTAGTCATCATTTATTCCAGGGAAAAGCTGCACGGTCATCAGCAGTAACTGTTCTTTCGAGAACAAGTTACTGTCTTCAAATATATAGTTAAAGGCTACCCAGCCATTGACCTTCGTCTGTGCGAATGCGCACAGGTTGCCCAAACTCTTACGGGAATCGCCAAAGCGTGCGCGAGTAATGAGTGGGTGGGCAAATGTCTATAAGGTACAATACATATGTAGAATTGTGGACAGTTGTGAATGTGAGTCTCACGGGAAGCGTGCAAGGGATAAGTCCCTGCAGTCGCGCTATTCGTCTGTGTCATCGGTGGCCCAGATGGATAGAGCGTCTGCCATGTAAGCAGGAGATCCCGGGTTCGAGTCCCGGTCGGGGCACACATTTTCAGCTGTCCACATCGACGTATAACAATAACACCTGTCGGCAGCTGAGGTTGTCAATTAGTCATCATTTATTCCAGGGAAAAGCTGCACGGTCATCAGCAGTAACTGTTCTTTCGAGAACAAGTTACTGTCTTCAAATATATATTGTACCAGGCTTCTCATTTTTTCTATTTATGCTTATTTATCAAATGTAAGATTGTAAGGAGTACCAAGCGAAATTTGTGACTGACTTGATGATTTATTTGTAGGGAGGGCACAGTGCGTCATGTTGGGTGGAGAATCAACAACAGATGTAGCAGTAACTTCGAGCGTCGTCCAGGAAATTGCATTGGGGCCCTTTCCATTCATGTCGTGTAATAACGATCTTGCAGACAATATTACTACTAACCTCACTCTTTTCACAGATGATGCAGTTATCTATAATGAAGTACCGTCTGAAAAAAAAACTGCACAAATAGTCAGTCAGATTATAATGATATTCCAAAGTGATGCAAATACTAACAACTTGCTTTAAGTATTCAAAAATGTAAAATTGTGCTCTTCACAAAATGAAAAGACATAGTATTCTATGACTGCGGTATCAACAAGTTATGGTTGGATCAGTCAACTCATACAAATACCTTGACGTAATAATTTGAAGCAATATAAAACGAAATCATCAAATATAGCTCACCCGCAGATAAAGCAAGTGGCAGACTTCGCTTTAATTGTAGAATACCAGGGAAATGCAATCAGTCTACAAAGGATATACCTTACAAATCACTCATGCGACCCAGTCCAGAATATTGCTCAAAAGAATGGGACCTGTAACAAACGGGACTAACAGTGGATACTGAATTTATACAGAAAAGGGCAGCATCAATGGTCACAGGTTTATTTGACTCTTGGGAGAGTGTCACAGAAACTCTGAAGTAACTGACCTGGCAGACACTTGAAAACAGATGCAAACTATTCCGCGAAAGCCTACTTACAAAGTTTCAAGAACAGGCTATAAAATATTTCTCTGGGAATATATCACAAGCCCCTACCTATTGCTCCCATAGGGATCGTGATGAAAAGACTAGATTAATTGCGTCACGCACGGACGCATTCAGTCAGTCATTCTTCCATGCTGCATACATAAATGGAACAGATAGAAGCCCTTATAACTGTTACCTGAATCTTCTCAGGAAGGAATTACAACAATTCCTTTCTTGTTATTCTCTCGGTAAAGGATTTTGTGGATGGCTTGTGGTCCGCCGGTGAAAGCGATAGTACAATATTCCATATTTACGAACTTCCAGCATGCTGGAACAATTGCAGGTCAGCAACTTCCATTAATCAGTACAACTGAAACCAGCCAAAGTCGTAAATTTCACTTTTTTTATTTATTTACTTGATGACTAGTTTCGAGATGAGATCCATTTTCAAAGTGGGGTCAACGGAGGCGTCCGATACTACCCGTCGGCTTTGGGCCGTGACGTAAGGGTGTTGTGTTGTGTGACGTCATGACGGTGCGGAGTTTAGTTTATGAGTGTGCTATGTTTGTAGATGTCGTCTTCTTGCGGTTGGTGGTGTCCTCTGGTGGTGTATTTTGTTCATTTGGGTGTAGCAGCTTGCAGTGTACATTTATCGGTCGTGACTGTTATAGAAGAACGGAAATTAGTTTCAGTGAGTTAAGAATTAAGTTTCCGTTGCGTTTATGTTATTGCGGTGTCGTTTGATGTTACTGGTTTGCTGTTTGTCACGCGGTAAGTCGTTTAATTCAATTTGTGGCTTCTTTTGTTAGATATGGATATGGCTTCTAAGTTTAATAGTGTGCGTCTGCGGGCTGAAATGGGGCACGACATGTTGTCCGACATTAAGTTTCTGTAACTTTTTGAGCTTGTGACGGAGATAGTGAAATGCGGCGTATGCAAGCAGAATATGCGAGTTGGGGGTAGTGTGTGGCGCCGGAACTTTTTTATGGTAAGTAGTCGTTTTTTGGGTCTATTGTTCGCGTGCTATGATGTTCGATGGGGTTTTTAAGTGTTGTTGGGTCGGTGTTATTTACTGCATGTGTTGGTGGTTGATGTTTTGGTATCGGCACTTGTGTTTGATTTTTGTATCTTAAAGGGAAGTACTGGATTCCAATTTTTTTGGTATCGTCAGTTGGATTTGAGCTGCATACGTCATGGGAAGTGACCGACTGCAATTTGTTGTCGTAGCTATGTGTGTTTTGGTATTGTGAGCTGTTGTTGACCTATATAGATCAAGGAAAGTGTTCGATTCCAATGTGTGGTCGTAGCCTTGTGTGTTTTGGTATCGTGAGTTGCTGTTGACGTGTTTTGGTATCGTCAGTTGCTGTTGACCTATATAGGTTGCTTTAGGTGTTGGTTTTTATTTTGTGGTATCGACAATTGCGGTTGAGCTATGTAGGTGAAGGGAAGTGACCGATTCCTGTCGATATTGTAAGTGTAGCAGACCTTGGGAATGTTGTGGTGTTTTTATGTCGTCGTTTTGTGTGGTTTGTGATCGTGGTGTGTCTGTATGTGTTTATATTTAGTTTGTCGCCACCCAAAAACCCCCAATTTCCCGCGCTGGTCTCGTTAGTCTGATTGTATTTTTGGAGAGAGATGATTGTCTTGGTTTTATATGCATTTTCGTGTTTGTTGTCGTTTATGTAATGACGTTATAGGCGCCATTTTGCAAACGTTGAGAATGGTAGTTTCCGCCATATTGGTGACGTCATGGGTCAAAGCAAACGCGTGGAATCGGACGCTTCCTTATTGCAAGGAAGTGCATATGAACAGTCACAGTGCATACAGATAACTGTTATCTGCATGCATTGTATTTTTGGAAAATCAAGTTTGACTACCTGGATGATTTGAAAATGGGTCCCGCCCCGGAACTCATCATCAAGTAAATAAAAAAGTAACATTTGCAACATTGGCTGGTTTCTGTTGTACTAATATTCCATACGTTTTGAGATGGTTAAAACTGAAATCGGCGAAGTCTCGCGATTGTCTCTTTAAGAATGCTCAGGCGGGACTCCAAATAACTCACTTAACCCTGAAGCGATATCATGTCACCAATTAATCTGTTCACAAAGCTAATTCACATTTACGCGCGTAACGTGAGCACCTTCCACCTTCCCTGCAGGCTTACTCAGGCTCGACTGACTGCCTCACTACTTTAGCGCCAAACCGGACGGTGGGCGCCAAGCTGTACTCTTCTAATAAGATGGTGCTTCCTGTCAGTGACTCTAACTCGCTGGCTCAAAGATGCATAAAGGTAGATACCATTAGTTCAGGATAGTATCGATATCTGCACCCTTACATCTTCTCACTACATGTTTCCGAAATCTGCAAGAATTAAGGATTTTCGGAAATATAAGGAGAATCCTCCACCTTAATGAAAAGAAGAAGAAAACAACAGAATTGTCCGGCAACGTAATGGAAATATTCCAGAAATAGAAATATAATAATGGATTGCAACGGCCACCTCGTTTTCATATCAGTCGTTTGAATTACAGACAATATCTTGCAAGAGCACACACATCGCATCATCCCCCAACCAACTGATAATTCTTACACTGTTTGTTTATACATGACATAAACTACATAAACTCTTTAAGAAATACCATAAATTTTACAATCGTATTTAGATTCAGTCCATTTCCAAATCTCTTGGAATATTGTTTTAAAAACACATTAAACACATATATAAAAATTCAAAAGCAGATACTGATGAAATTAGCAAACATCAGAAACAGTTCACACTAGCAGTATAGTATTTCTGTTAATGTGCAAAGGCATTAATCTGGTGCTTTCCAAGCACCCTTACTTAGTGTAATAGTTGCATATTAAGCAAACATTTAAGACAAGATTTGACAACATGAAAGGATTTGAAAAACTCAGTATTGCTGGAAGGATATTCAAGAAAGAAACACCAGCCATTTCGTGCATTTAGTAGCACATCTTTTCACTGAAAACTTTATGCGCAGGGAGACACTACCGGTTACTATGGGGGCCACACACACGGAACACGCCACCATTGCTGCACTGTCTATTTGGCAATTTACTTACCTTCTCGCACTGATGAGTCTTATTGCACGCGAAGTCACGCGTGACGTCGTTATGACGTGTACACCCTATATCGAAGACGACATTGGCGGCGAATCGACTTTAGTAATCGTTCGAAACGCTAAACTGCAGTAGTCGTTTTTGCAGATGAATTAAAGGAACAGCTCATTATA
Source organism: Schistocerca piceifrons (assembly GCF_021461385.2). Lineage (NCBI taxonomy): Eukaryota > Metazoa > Arthropoda > Insecta > Orthoptera > Acrididae > Schistocerca > Schistocerca piceifrons. Next base: position 396,988 of record NW_025729169.1, on the reverse strand, counting down.
TCCTCAATTGGTATATTCACTGCTATTTTGGAAGCTATTGATGTCTTTATTTTCTTTGAAAATGCGAACCTGCCAACTTTTAGAAAAAAAGAGCTCACAATCTGCACTGTCAACAGTATATTTCTTTTTAAATGCGAAAATTGACGCCTAGTAGCAACGTCATACGGAGTCCACGTTAAACTCGACGTAAGTAGGGAATTACCTTCAGAAATTCAGTTGTTAAAATTAATGATTGAATACATAGTATCCACCATGTTCTCAACCAATCACAAATATAATTGAAGAACTGCATCAGTGTGTCTGAAGTTGTCCCAATACCTTTAGTTTATTAGTAAGGATTATTGAATCTGAACTATAAACACAGTTTCGAGGCCGGCCAGAGTGGCCGTGCGGTTGTAGGCGCTGCAGTCTGGAACCGCGTGACCGCTACGGTCGCAGGTTCGAATCCTGCCTCGGGCATGGATGTGTGTGATGTCCTTAGGTTAGTTAGGTTTAATTAGTTCTAAGTTCTAGGCGACTGATGACCTCAGAAGTTAAGTCGCATAGTGCTCAGAGCCATTTGAACCATTTGAACAGTTTCGAGGTTTCCTTTCTGTGTGCCAGGTGCAGAATTTCTACTAAAAATACGCGACCAAACAGCTTTTTTCTCAAATGCCAGTTTCAAGTGACTATACCGAGCTGACAATTTGTGCAAATGGTCCTTTACATCAGTAAAACGCAAAGTTTTGTTAACATTACTTGGTTGACATTTACTTTCGACACATTTAAAAATTTGCAGGAGTACTTTCATTGCAGTTTCCAAATGATGATAAATACTGGATTGAACAATTCTATTTTCGAGTGAAATGTGATGAAGATATTAAGCTACCTGGAAAAATAATCTGTGGCATGCTATGCCCTTCTGGATCTGTGCTTCCTATGCCCCTCTTCACACGCCACTAGGTATGGCGCTATACTGCGCAACTGCAGCGCCGAGGCTGTTCGCTGCTCCGCTCAACTGATCCATGTCGTCCTCCCAAGGCGTCCGGCTGGTTCGATTTCTCCTCTTTCCACTACTTTCCTCCAGGGCTACCGAAGCTCGGAACACTGCCAACGATTGCCAACCGCTTCCTTGGGCGAGATTTGCTTACAAGGAAAACTGCCCCTTGTACCCTCTCAGATTTAATGGTCAAATGGCTCAGAGGATAGCCCGTCACAAACTGAACAAACATCAAGCATGAAAACAGGAAGAAGGTCTACCGACCTGTGAAAAAGAAGCAAAATCGAAACAATGATCGATCCAAGCTCAAGATGTGCAGCATCAAGCGAATAGCAAGTATCATGGCGTCGTGGTTGTCGGTCACCGTTGGACTGTGGTACTGGAGATCTGTGCTCAAATCTCCCTTGTGTCCCATTTTTTTCCACAAAATTATCAACTTTCCTCCCAGTCAGGCTCTGTTCTCCTTCTGTAGTTTTTTCAGTTATCATACTATACATTGGTTATACAATATGATGCATGTGGTAAGAATATACACTGAAAGGCCAAAGAAACTGGTATAGCCATGCGTATTCAAGTACAGAGATGTGTAAACAGACAGAATACGGCGCTGCGGTCGGCAACGCCTATACAAGACAAGTGTCTGGCGCAATTGTTAGATCGGTTACCGCTGCTACAATGGCAGGTTATCAAGATTTAAGTGAGTTTCAACGTTGTGCTATAGTTGGAGCACGAGCGATGAGACACAGCATCTCCGAGGTAGCGATGAAGTGGAGATTTTCCCGTACGACCTTTTCAAATGCGTACCGTGAATATCAGGAATCCCAGTAAAATTTCAAATCTCTGACATTGCTGCAGCCGGATAAAGATTCTGCAAGAACAGGACCAACGACGACTGAAGAGAATCGTTCAATGTGACAGAAGTGCAACCCTTCCGCAAATTGCTGCAGATTTCAATGCTGAGCCATCAGCAAGTGTCAGTGTGCGAACCATTTACGGAACATCGCCGATATGGGCTTTCGGAGCCGAATGCCCACTTGCATACTCTTGATGACTGCATGACACAAAGCCTGACGTCTCGACTGTGCCCATCATCTCCGACGTTGGACTGTTGACGACTGGAATCATGTTGCCTGGTCGGACTAGTCTCGTTTCAAATTGTATCGAGCGAATGGACGTATACGGGTGTGGAGACAACCTCACGAATCCATGAACTCTGCATGTCAGCAGGGGACTGTTCAAGCTGGTGGAGGCTCTGTAATGGCGAGGGGTGTGTGCAGATGGAGTGATATGGGACCTCTGATACGTCTGGATACGACTCTGGCAGGCGACACGTACGTAAGCACCCTGTCTGATCACCCGCTTCCATTCATGTCCATTGTGCAGTCCGACGGACTTGGACAATTCCAGCAGGACAATGCGACACCCCACACGTCCAGAATTGCTACAGCATGTCTCCAGGAACACTCTTCTGAATTTAAACTCTTCCGCTGGCCACCAAACTCCCCAGACATGAACATTGTTGACCATATCTGGGTCGCCTTGCAACGCGCTGTTCAGAAGATATCTCCACCCCTCGTACTCTTACGGATTGATGGGCAGTCCTGCAGGATTCATGGTGTCAGTTCCCTCCAGCACTTCTTCAGATGTTAGTGGAGTCTATGCCACGTCGTGTTGCGGCACTTCTGCGTGCTCGCGGGGGCCCTACACGATATTAGGCAGGTGTACCAGTTAGGCTCTTCAGTGTAGAATATCAGTCATGTAGTAAAAATACATTACCATCGCAAGTAAATGCGATGAATAATGAGAGCAGTCGATACGCCGCATAGATCTCTCTCAGGAATGGAAACAACAAATAAACGGGTGTGAACTATGTAGCAAAAAAGGAGTTCAAGACCAAAAACTTCCAAAACGGAACGCAAGAGTCATAACGCATGGTACTTCTGTAGAACAAATAGGAGGTACGTACATTTGGAGGTAACTTCCTTACATCCCGCTGTTGCAAACGGACGTTACACCACGACACAGATTTGGAGGAGGAGGATATTAGTGTTTAACGACAACGAGGTCATTAGAGACGGAGCGCAAGCTCGGGTGAGGGAAGGATGGGGAAAGAAATCGGGCGTGCCCTTTCAAAGGAACCATCCCGGCATTTGCCTGAAGCGAGTTAGGGAAATCACGCAAAACCTAAATCATGATGGCCGGAGACGGGATTGAACCGTCGTCCTCCCGAATGCGAGTCCAGAGTGCTAACCACTGCGCCACCTCGCTCGGTACAGATTTGGATACAGAGAACAGACACATCAGTGGCCAGACGCACATTTCATAATTTTGTGAAAAAAAGGACACGAGGTAGATTGGAACATGGCTCTCCACCTTCGCAATCCAACACCGTGTCCACATGCCATGGCTATAAAATATAATATGTTCAATGCTACACATTTTTATGGAAAATGCTTGGGCCGTTCAGTGTTTCGATTTTGCTTCTTTTTTCACAGTTCAGTATGCCTTCTACTTGTTTTCGTGCTTGATCTGTGTTTAGTTTTTGACGGGTTATCCGCTGGGTCATGTTACCACTAAATCTGAGATAAGTGTGATGGAGAGTTTCCCTAGTTAGTGTGTACGGGCGGCAAATTGGAGCCGCTGTTGGCCTTGTTTGCGTTTCGATCTAATGGCGGTAACATCAATGCGTTGACGGTTGGTTGCCGTTGGGACTCCTTCCTGGTGTGGACGCCCGGTCGAATGTTCGTAGGCGATTAGTCGTGTCTTTGCAACAGGTGTGAACTTAAATTTTTCCGGGCACACACAAGTCGCACTTAGTATGTTTTATTGATCGATTTCGTTCTTTAATTTAACACGAGCATCACCAGAAATTCTGGAATTTACTGATTAAATTACACTAATTAAATCAAAGAGCGCAACCACTCAATAAAACATACTGAGCGCGACTTGTGGCTATCCAGAAAAACTGAATTTCAACAGTCGCTGCCTCCCCTGCAGGCAATGCGTGCTCTCGCTAAGGGTGTGCATGTATTGTGTATATTGGAGTTTTTTTTTCCTTGATTGACTTTCAATTCCCCCCAAAGGGGGCGGGCTGGCAGCAGCTTACTACGCTGCTCTACAGCCTACAGACTTTTGTTTAAAAAAAGGAAGAAGAAAGAAACAAGGAAAAACAGGCGATAAAATGGTGATTTAAAGTGTAAAATGGCGTAAAAATGCGGAAAATTAAAACAGAAAACAAAAGGGGTAGGCAATGTTGATAAAATACACAGGAATTAGACAAGTAACATAGTAGACACACAATTAAAAAAAACATGGCGACAGTCTGGTTTCTGTTCGCAAGAGATAAAAAATCACAACCAGCGACAGTATGATGGCTGTTCGCTACACTTCCCAAAAGACACAACACGGAACACTCACTGGAAAAACACACCGTAAAACACTGCACAAATATGGCACTCCCAATCAAAAGGCAGATGGGGGGGGGGGACTCGGAGAAGGGGGAAAAACAAGGAGGGAGGAGAGGAAAAAACGAAAAGGGGGGGGGGGAACCAAGGAGGGAGAGGACTAATAAAGGGGGAGAAGGGCAGACGCGAGAGGGAATGAGAGGAGGCAGAGGAGGGAAATGTAAAAGGACTCGAGGGAGAGAAGGGGGCAGAGAGAGGGGAGGGGGGGAAGAAAGAGGATGGAAGGGGGGGAGAGGGAGCCTGGGAAAAGGACAGAGGAAAGGAGCGGGAGTGAGGATCAGAGTTGATAGGAGGGATAAATGGAGGGAGAGAGGGCATCATCCGGGAGGGGGAGTTGATGGAAGCCACCTTGGGAAAGGAGATGTAGGGTGTAGAGATGGAGGATAGGGGGGACACAACGGTGAAGACGTGACAGGGGGCGGGGATCGGAGAGGAGAGGAGCAACCAGGGGGTGAGGGGGTTCAAGTCGGCAGGAGGTGTAGAGGATGCTGATATGTTCGAGGAATAGGAGCAGATGGGGGAAAGGAATGAGATCATAGAGGATCTGCGTGGGGGACGGGAGGCATATACGGAAGGTGAGGCGGAGTGCATGACGCTCAAGGATCTGGAGGGACTTATAGAATTTGGGGAGGGGGGCAGATATCCAGGCAGGACTGGCAAAACATAGGATGGGACAGATTAAGGATTTGTAGGTGTGGAGGATGGTAGAGGGGTGCAACCCCCATGTCCGGCCAGAGAGGAATTTGAGGAGTCGGAGGCGGTTGTGGGCTTTGGATTGGATGGAGCGGAGATGAGGAATCCAGGTGAGGTGACGGTCAATGGTGAGGCCAAGGTAGGTGAGGGTGGGGGTAAGGTGGACAGGACGGGCGCAGACAGTAAGGGAGAAATCCAGGAGCCGGAAGGAGCGAGTGGTACGACCTACGATGATGGCCTGGGTCTTGGAAGGGTTGAGTTTCGGGAGCCACTGGTTACACCATGCAGCAAAAAGGTCAAGGTGATTCTGGAGAAGGCGTTGGGACCGGTGGAGGGTAGGAGCAAGGGCGAGGAATGCGGTGTCATCAGCATATTGCAAGAGGTGTACTGGAGGAGGGGGAGTTGGGGCATATCTGCCGTGTACAGGAGGTAGAGGAGAGGGGAGAGGACAGAGCCCTGGGGCACACCTGCAGAGGGGTAGAAGGTGTGGGAATTGGCATTATGGATGGTAACATAGGAGGGGCAGTGGGAGAGGAAGGAGGCCACCAGATGGATGTAGTTGATAGGAAGGGCGTAGGTTCGGAGTTTAAATGGGAGACCGGGATGCAAGACAAGGTCGTAGGCCTTTTCGAGGTCAAGGGAGACAAAAATGGCGGAGCGACAGGAGTTAAGCTGGAGGGAGAGGAGATGAGTGAGGGGGAGGAGTTGGTCATCAGCAGAGAAGGAAGGTCGAAAGCCTCATTAGGTGTTTGGGAGGAAGTGGTTGCGGTGGAGGTGGTGATGGATGCGCCGGGAAAGGATGGATTCCAAGAGCTTGCTGAACACAGATGTGAGACAGATAGGACGATAGGAAGAGGCATCAGATGGAGGCTTGTTGGGTTTGGAGAACATCAGGATACGGGAGGTTTTCCACAGGTCGGGATAGAAGCCAGTGGCAAGGATGACATTGTAGAGGGTGGCAAGGATTGAAAGGAATATACTGGAGCATAGAGTGGAATATGTAGAGCGCATTAAAGCTAAAGTTTTATCATGAACGGGAATGTTTATGGCCCCCTACGAACTGCGATTATAAGAACAAACTGAAAAGGCGAGACGCTTGGACGGACATAACACAGCTATTAGAAAGTGAAAAAGAAAGAGCTGTCTTTATTGACGATAAGCAGAAATAAACACAGTCTAACATAACAGTCGCGACACTTCGCCTCGATTTTGTTGCCTACCGCGCCAGCAGCGCGCCAGACGGCCAGTAAATTAAACTGTGAGTTCGGTGCGTTCGTGAAAGCGAATAGTGGTTGTTTATTTTGCTTTCTACAATGGTTTTTACAAGCGGGACAGTTTGTAGCACAATAAATTGCAGCAACAACAGGAAGATGACACCATAACTGTCTTTTTTTACGTTTCCTAAGGATCCTGAAAGGTACGAGGGCAGTTCAATAAGTAATGCAACACATTTTTTTTCTGAAACAGGGGTTGTTTTATTCAGCATTGAAATACACCAGGTTATTCCCCAATCTTTTAGCTACACAACACTATTTTTCAACGTAATCTCCATTCAACGCTACGGCCTTACGCCACCTTGAAATGAGGGCCTGTATGCCTGCACGGTACCATTCCACTGGTCGATGTCGGAGCCAACGTCGTACTGCATCAATAACTTCTTCATCATCCGTAGTGCCTCCCACGGATTGCGTCCTTCATTGGGCCAAACATATGGAAATCTGACGGTGCGAGATCGGGGCTGTAGGGTGCATGAGGAAGAACAATCCACTGAAGTTTTGTGAGCTCCTCTCGGGTGCGAAGACTTGTGTGAGGTCTTGCGTTGTCATGAAGAAGGAGAAGTTCGTTCAGATTTTTGTGCCTACGAACACGCTGAAGTCGGTTCTTCAATTTCTGAAGAGTAGCACAAAACACTTCAGAGTTGATCGTTTGACCATGGGGAAGGACATAGAACAGAATAACCCCTTCAGCGTCCCAGAAGACTGTAACCATGACTTTACCGGCTGAGGGTATGGCTTTAAGCTTTTTCTTGGTAGAGGAGTGGGTGTGGCGCCACTCCATTGATTGCCGTTTTGTTTCAGGTTCGAAGTGATGAACCCATGTTTCATCGCCTGTAACAATCTTTGACAAGAAATTGTCACCCTCAGCCACATGACGAGCAAGCAGTTCCGCACAGATGGTTCTCCTTTGCTCTTTATGGTGTTCGGTTAGACAATGAGGGACCCAGCGGGAACAAACCTTTGAATATCCCAACTGGTGAACAATTGTGAGAGCACTACCAACAGAGATGTCAAGTTGAGCACTGAGTTGTTTGATGGTGATCCGTCGATCATCTCGAACGAGTGTGTTCGCACGCTCCGCCATTGCAGGAGTCACAGCTGTGCCCGGCCGGCCCGCGCGCGGGAGATCAGACAGTCTTGCTTGACCTTGCGGCGATGATGACACACGCTTTGCCCAACGACTCACCGTGCTTTTGTCCACTGCCAGATCACCGTAGACATTCTGCAAGCGCCTATGAATATCTGAGATGCCCTGGTTTTCCGCCAAAAGAAACTCGATCACTGCCCGTTGTTTGCAACGCACATCCGTTACAGACGCCATTTTAACAGCTCCGTACAGCGCTGCCACCTGTCGGAAGTCAATGAAACTATACGAGACGAAGCGGGAACGTTTGAAAATATTCCACAAGAAATTTCCGGTTTTTCAACCAAAATTGGCTGAGAAAATAAATGTGTTGCATTACTTACTGAACTGCCCTCGTATATACCATCATGTTACTAAACTGTATCGCCAGGATTCACTTGCAAACTACATGTGTATTAATGATTAATGTTTCGTTTCAGGAGCAGAAAATGGATAGTTAATAGCAGACGAGAAGACCTTATGAAAAAAGACCCAGTTTACCTGTATAATAATATTAGGTTCTGTTCGTTACATTTCGAACAAAACCAGTTCATGAACGCAGACAATAATAAACTCGTGTGGAATGCAGTGCCCACACCGTTTGACATCCCCAATAAGCCCCCTCAGCTGACGATGAAGAGGAAACTGCCACAAAGATTCGACAATCCATCTCTAAAGCTGTAAAACAGTCCTTTGACACAGAAGCAGCCAGTTCAGCTCTCCGTGTATCAGTGCTAGATTCGTGTGAATCGTCAACACGGACCTGCTTTGACTATGAAGTGGTTAGATTAAGTGCAGTTATTCGTGTATTACAAAAGTGTAATGTTTGGTATGTATTTCATTCACTTCTGTTGTTAGTCACTTAATTTTCTTTGCTTCCTTCGTGTGATGACATTATTTTGTTAGCACCTTGTTCACTGACAGATTGTTTGAAAATTATTCAAATATTTGGTTTTGCGTGAAATGTAATGTAATCACCTCATTATAATGTTTTCAACATATTTCATCCGCTATTTGGTAGTTGCTAGTCCCCAAGATGAAGGTCGTACTTGTGGTAACAGGCGACAATGACAAACACAGTAGGCCTACCGAACGATAAATGAGTTGTCAATCGCTTTTGCATGTAGAGGTACATGTCTGTGCTTCTTACGTGTGAATATGTGTCTTTATATTCTTTTGATATCAACGAGGTAAACTCCAATTCTATCCAACATCACAAGTGTTTCTTCACGAATGTGTTGTAGCTAGCCACACGATTCATGGATTTTCTCCATACTTGCGCTTATTTGAAAATCATTTTTAGAAATACATATGCCTTCTGATACTACTAATTTCGTCAATTACGTAGGAAATGGAAGCAAAACAAACATTATTCTTAAGACACGTCTGACGTTCACCTTATTCGCCGCTTGGAGCGCTAGTGTCGCCTCATCTGTCAAACGGTAACAACTTTTACAGCAATGAGTATCGCGACTGTTACGTTAGACTGTGGAAATAAGCAACACTGGGAGTGACTATTATCTTTGTGCTGCAGGTAGAGCTTCCCTAAAGGAAGCGTTATCTCTGGGAATTTCAGGGCATACACAATTCAATAACAACTAGAAATCTATAGCCTTCATTTGGAAAACATATATATATATATATATATATATATATATATATATATATATATATATATATATATATATATATATATTTTCCAATTCAGCTTTAAGGTAGACATTACTCTGTCCCACCAGACTGCTCGCTACTTTTTAAAAGAGAGGTCGTCCATCGGCGTCATTTCTTCTTCTTTTCTGATGACCAGCTTTCAGTAGTAAAATAAATGCTACACATGCGACGACTGTTAAATCTTCTACTTCCCTTGTACTATCGACGGGTAAAATTGTAATTAAAACGCTACTTTGTAACAATAACAAAGCAGGAGCAACGTCGGCAAGTGTGGAGTGTGCTAACTGTGAAGTGTTTGAAGTACCAGTTCATTGAAATTGAGTGGTTAATTCACACTTCACTGGAGTGAAGCGTTCATTTGAACGACTCGTTCACGAGCTCCCCATCACTAGTCGATGGTGTAGAACACCGTGAATCAGTAAAACGAAGTAACAGAAACGTATTGTAGTTTCAACGCCGAAGCAACATTTTATTGCACTTGCAGCAGACATCATGCAACAAGTGTTCACACTGCCATCTGCTGATTATGCGGTAAAACAGGTTGGCGGTACACTTAGCTGCCGACAGATGTCAGCTTCAAACGTCTGCCGATCATGTGGTAGAGTAGGTTGGCGGTTCACTTACCTGCCGACAGCTGTCAGCCTGAACTGCGCTATTTGACTTCTGGATATAAATTTCAGAAACGAAGGATTGTTATACTGTTAAAAACAAATTAAATTTACTTAAAGTTACACCCGTAACACGTAAAAGTAGATGATTTTCCTCAAAATTGGCAAAGATATGAGTGTTCTCACAATGGGTACGTACAAATACGCCTATCAAGTACCACTTTCGTCAAATCGGATTCAGCGGTTGAATGGGGCGTCAAAGTGGCTTTCAGCTAAACCCGAACGTTTTGTTTGGGAAAGCTATTTGGAAAACAATTTTTGGAGAGAGGATGAAAGATCCTCTCATACATTGAATTTAAACGTTAGTGAATTGTCGTCTTTACGCTCTTACAGTGTCTGAGAGTTAAATAGAACATGGTCGAAGGGGACAAAGGAAAGATAAACAGAGAAATCTGTCACATATAAAGAAGGGATTACATTTAATCTTGCTCAACATTTTCTCATGAAGCGCCCAAAAAAGTCTTTATCCGCCAAGTGAAACCTTATTTGTTGTATTCATGGACTGAAAACTAGGGCTACCAACGAAATGCAGTCCAATTTTGTTCCTTTTAAAATTTAAACCAAAATAGAATGAGTATGTTTACCACTGTTACAAAGTCTATATACCTACGTTAAGTAATTATTCAGAAGTTTTCCTGTAGATTTTTTTTTGGTTAGAATAATAACCCTCCAAATTCAAAACGTAAACTGTCACCTGTAGTCATTGGTACGATTTCAGGTAAAATCCCTCTTTATTTTCTTTGGAAAGCAGTTTTTGTGTCTGTTCACTCTTATACAATGGCTAGCAACTCGCGATCGCGTAAAAGTAGTGAAATTTGGGGTTTCTTCGCCGATTTAGGTTAAGGGGAAGCAAAGTGCAATTATTGTTCTAAGTGTATTTCATATAAAGGAGGAAATACATTTAATCTAGCGCGTCATGTTCGAGTGCTGCATCCAACAGTGCCATTGTCAGTCAGACGCTTAGCGCCCCCTGCTCCTGCATCTTCCGATATTTCTTGGATAAAAAACCCGCACAATCCGGAACTAACATCAGCAAATGCCAGAAGCGAACAGCAGTTGGTGCCAGAAAATAACAGTACCACTTCAGTATCAGAAAGCAGACCTCCATATCACGGAACATTACCCATGTATTTTCCGAAACCTCTTTCTAACAAAAGAAATCAGGAGATAGATTTCGCACTTCTGCAGACTGTTGTAAAGGATTATTTGCCCTTCAACATAGTGGAAAGTAAACATTTCCAAAGTTTTTTAGGCAAACTGAATGGTGCTTACAGAATGCCATCTCGGAAGACCACTTCCAATATGCTGCTACAGCAACAGTACGCGATGATGAAAGAAATTGTGAGAGCCAAAATTAATTCTGCGGAAGCGGTTGTGCTGACAATGGATGGGTGGACCTCAACTACAAATGAGAGTTATTTGTCGGTGACAGCACACTACGTTAAAGACCTGGAGCTGGCGTCTTCCCTCCTAGAGTGCTTTAAATATGACGAAAGGCACACGTCAGAAAAACTCTCGGAAGAACTGCTACGTGTCACAAGGGAATGGGGCATTCAAGAAAAAGTCGTCTGTGTTGTCAGCAACAATGCTGCTAACATTGTGGCAGCTATAAGACTCACAGCCTGGAAACACATCCCCTGCTTTGCGCACACACTCAATGTAATTGTTCAGAATGGGCTTCCGCACATTCAACCCATTCTGAATAAAGTAGAAAAAAATGTTGAATTTTTTAAAAGAAGTTCGCATGCCTGCACGAAACTGAAAAAGATGCAGGAACAGTTAAAAGAGCCAGTTCTGACACTAAAACAGGACACTGTTACAAGATGGAATTCAACCTATGATATCCTGTGAAGAATAATCGAGGTTAAGAATTCCCTAATGACAGTTATCACTCTGAATTATCCAGATCTTCCAAATCTGACTGCAGAGGACATTGCAAGTGTAACACAAGCCTGTGACCTGTTGAAAGTTTTCAAAGACTGCACTGAGGAAATGTCAAGTGAAAATGTTGTCACTGCTTCTAAAGTTATGCTACTTAGTCGCTCGTTGAAAAAATGGTGTTGCAGGTTTGTTAATAACACTGAAATTCATGTAGACGTGCAACAGATGGCCGAAAAGTTAGCTGAAGACCTAAAACGACGATTTAGAAATATAGAGGAAAATTCCATTTTCGCGGAAGCAACTGCATTGGATTCCCGGTTCAAATTACATGGTTTTTCTGATAAAAATTCTGCTGAGAAGGTGAAATTAAACCTGATCAGGCACTGTGAGAAATTTGTGACGAACACATCCACTGCTACTGCAACAATCTCAGTTGCAACCACTGAATCAACTTCCAGTCTCTGGCTCGAATTTGATGAAGTGTTTTCCAGGCTGCAGAGTAATCCACACCCGAGAGCTGCTGCAATAGTGGAAGTGGACAAATATTTACAAGAGCCCCTGCTACAGAGACAAGGCAATCCACTTCAGTGGTGGTCTGAACGACTGTCAGTATACCCCTCGCTCTTTGAACTTGCAAAAATACGACTGTGTATTGTCGCAACCTCCACGCCGTGTGAAAGAGTGTTCTCGAAGGCAGGACACCTTATAACTGACAGAAGAAATCGCCTGACAGGGAAAAAAGTGGAACAAATTATGTTTTTAAACGGAAATCTCTGAAGATTCACCAAATCTATTGATGTTTATTCATAAATATATATGTGTATTTTTTAAAAAATTTATTTAGGACAATCCTCAAATTGACATTTAGTGTAATTTTTTCAATAATGTGTACGAGATAAACATTCCTACATGAACGATTATCTTTCAAGCGTGGATTCCACGCATGCTTCAGTTCCAGACTCACAAGGTAAGCATTTTATTTTCATGTTGGCTGTGCGTGCTCACACAGCCAGCCTCTTCGTTTGTATTTTAATATTCATTTGTCTGCAAGCGCTGCCAACGGTAGCTTACCCGTAGACGCGAAGTATAACTCCACAAATAGTCGCTGGTAATGATGTGAGCACTGCAGGAAGCAGCTGACGCTACCTTCCCCTCGCCTCTCACCGACTGTACCCCTCCTAAATTCGGCAGTGAGGACAATAAAAAATTGATTTTTGCTGCAGATGTAGATGTCAGAGCTGTTCATTGTGTTTATGAACTGAAAATTGTAACAATTCACCAAAAAATTAAAGCTATCTACAATTTCAGATTTTTTTCCTTAAAAAGTAGGGACTGCTGAACCTGTTTTTTCATTATGCCACATTTATGTAAGACCATTCAAATTAAAAGTCAGTGTGATAAACAAAATGGCTTATTTATCTTTTATAAAGCATCAACGTATGAGGGTAAAGAGAGATTTGGTAACCCACCCACCCACAGCCCCCAGAATCTTGGTAGTGGTGGCAGACTGATCTGTAATGTAGCCCAAGGTGTATCTTAGTTTTGAACGTGACAATTTGGTTGTGAGTTTGTGAAGCCAATGAATGTGAATATGAATTAAAGGCTGTGGTGACAGACTGATCAGTAGTGCAGCCTAATTTCTATGTTTGCACACCATATTTAAAGCTCTTTGCAGTATTTCACACTTTCCATTATAAAATGTAAAACAGCCAGTGGTGTCACTTTCCTCAACATTGTAGCAGGACAAATGGATGCATTTTAGAGAGATCTTTAATCCAATGTAACACTTGCAGTGCATATTTTTGTAGTATGATAATATAAATACGAAAATTGCCAAATACAGTGCTTTAGCTTTGCAAACACTTAAATATGGTGGTTTCATGGTTTACTGCCATCTGCTTCTCACCAAAATGACTCACTCTTAGTACAGCTTGTTGTGTTGAAGTGGTGGGAAATGTCACATCAGCAGCTGAACATAGTACCAAATTCAGAATACATTTATTAGATGTTAAACAAATCTGCAATGAATATTTTCATGCATATTATGTACATATAATATACATAAACTATGGAAATGTACTGCGGATGGGGGGGGGGGGGGGGGAGGTCCTATATGTGACTTTTACCACTTAAAATATTATTTCCGTCTTTTACATTTTCCCACAATTCACACAATTTTTTTGCAAGTTCCTGGAATTGTGTAAGAGAGGGGTTTCACTTAGTCAAAGTCTCGAGGTTGTTGCATTTCTTTCTTTTTTTTTATCATCTTTCTTATTATCCTCTGGAGCATGTGGATTATTCACTGTGGCTGTTATGTGAGTGACTTGTGATAGACTCCATCCATTTTTCAGTTTGTTCGTATATATCAACTTTTCTTGACGTTGCGAAGGTGTTACATGGTTTCATTGTCAAACTGGTATGCACATCTAGTTGAACACATGTAAATTTGACGTTAATCATTTTGAGATTTTTCCAACTTGCCTAGGCAAATGCTAAGCTAGATTTCATTTTGCTTTCTTTTGTTAACAAGCATAAAACATGAATCACTGACATCAAGCTACTTCTTTTTTAAAGAGGTAGGGACACACATTTTGCTGTTTTCGAGATTCAAGCACTGGATTATTTCTCTTATTACCACAGTATATTTGTTTCATTAATGCTTTTATTGGTAATTGTTCATGTAAGTGTTCACGTTTTTCCTTTTATACTAAAATTGGACTGGAATGCTCTCTTTGAAATTCTGAAGGTAACAGGAATAAAATACAGGGAGCAAAAGGCTGTTTACAGCTTGTCCAGAAACCAGGCTGCAGTTATAATAGTCAAGGGGCATGAAAGGGAAGCAGTAGTTGAGAAGACAATGAAACAGGTTGTGACAAAGCAAGCTGGGATAATTTTAATTACCCTCTTTTTTTGCCATCTGCCTACTTAAATTCATTTTTCCACTTTTAACTAGTTACCATTAACATAAGCGAATAAAATTGCATTTTCATAAAAGAGAAATGTTGGCCCTTAGTCTTAAAGAATATAACACCAGATCTAATTTTGACTATTCCTAGTTAGTATCTTTCATTATAGGGAAAAATCAGTAATTGTTTTGTGACTTAAATTCTATTGTTGACGTATAAACATATATCAATTATGTAATGTAACATTTGGAAGACAAATGCGAGTAATCTTAAAGTATCTATTTGGCTCTCTTCAAAAACATATTAGCAAATCCAGCCCTGAATTAATTCCAAAGTAATAAACAGTTTTATCAAAAGTATTGTTTGTGTAACTATATTTGTTGTCTTCATGATTTAAACAGTTCGGCTTAACCCCTGTAGTAGGAGAAACTGTTTAAAGAAATGAATCTTTTGATGTATTCAGTTAATTTAATGAGTTAAGTTTTAATTGCAATTTCTGTAAATTTAACTTTAAACAATGTGTAGTTTCAGTACCTATTATTGTGATGATATATAAGGGCCTCATTTTTGGTCATGAGACAGTCCACAGCTGAGTTTCAGATGAGAAACCTGTGTTGGTTAGAATGACAACAATGCTTCAAGTTAACTGTAGAATAAGTGTTAAACAATTAGACTGTGTGTAAAAACAATGACAGTGTCTGCTTTCCATATGAACCTATTTATTCTTCAAGAACTGTGTGAATTATGTGGTTATGTTTTTACTGCTCGTAGATGGTCAACAGTAAACTATTGTAGCAGTATGTGGAGGTTCGCCTGCAAACTATTAATGAGGTTTATGGAAAGTTTAAACAGTAGTGCACTGGCTATACATATATAACTGTGTGTTACTGGGGGATAGTGCAAAGTGAAAGTAAAAGTCAGTGAAAAGGAACTGCGCATCTGTCAGCTACATTATTTACCGTAGTCAGCATCCAAATTGCAGATCCCATTTTTCAGCCAGTGTAACAACACAGTACGTCAACACCAAGGACAACCAACAAACAAAGAAAAAAAAGCAGGTGGAACTGCTACAAGGGTTTTAGCCTATTCTCAGTGTTTTCAATCTGTACATTGAACAAACAGTAAAAGAAACCAAAGAAAAATGTGGAGTAGCAATTAAATTTTAGGGAGAAGAAATAAAAACTTTGAGGTTTCCTGCTGACTTTATAATTCTCTCAGGGAGAGCAAAGGACTTGGGAAAGCAGTTAAATGGAATGGATAGTGCCGTGAAAGGAGGATGTAATACGTATTTACTCGAATCTAATCCGCACTTTTTTTCTGGTTTTTGTAATGCAGAAAACCGCCTGTGGCTTAGAATCGAGTGCAAAGTAAGCGGAAGTTCTGAAAAATGCCGGCCGAAGTGGCCGTGCGGTTAAAGGCGCTGCAGTCTGGAACCGCAAGACCGCTACGGTCGCAGGTTCGAATCCTGCCTCGGGCATGGATGTTTGTGATGTCCTTAGGTTAGTTAGGTTTAACTAGTTCTAAGTTCTAGGGGACTAATGACCTCAGCAGTTGAGTCCCATAGTGCTCAGAGCCATTTGAACCATTTCTGAAAAATGTTGGTAGGTGCCACTACAACTAACTTCTGCCATCGAATATATGTAGCACTATACAGGCATGCTTTCCAGGCACAAAGATAAGTACTGACACACCAAACCTTTGTGTCAGTAAATAAATTAAAAGAAAGGGTAGAAGAATGTAAACATTATGCCATGTATTCTTTTGTGTTTGCTGCTATCTCATTTAAATCCTGCCTGCCTAATGAACTACGAAACTAGAGCGAGACAACAGCAAAAGCAGAAGAATATACATATCAAATCATGTTTATATTTATATTATTCTTATGCTGAATAGTGATACAGTCAGAAATGAAGCATGGCAATTGACTAGATTTTTAAATCTAAGATGAATCTGATTTCTGTGCAGAATGTAATGTACTAAAGAGGCGTCTCCAAAGATTTTCAAATGGAGAAAAATTTTCTCTAAACTCTCGTTCAGAACATCATCTATAATACGCAGTCTATTATTCGGTGCTTGTTGCTCATTATCAAAGAAAGCAACAGTGTTGGTATCAACAAATAGCAGTCTCTTGCCATTGTTTCGCTTATTAGACAAGTCCTCTCTCTCTTTTTTTTTTTAATTGTAAGCCGCAGTAGCGCGCACAAAAGCAAGCCATGCCGCGAGCAGCGACAGGTCGTAAACGAACAATGCATGACACAGTACAATAATGCATTTTCCGCTTAGAGTGATGTAAAAACCTATAACAAAGAAAACGGCACTTACCAGATCAAAATAAGCAACCAATTCTAACCAGACGAAGCACGTCAAAAAGGAAGGGTACCCGTATAAATACGGTCGGAGCACCTGACACATAGCAATGGCTGCTTGGTAAAGCTTAACTGTTAAACTTATGACTCGAGCCAAACTACTGTAGCTGTATCTTCATCCCTCCGACTTCAGTTGTGTATCATGTTACAATGGACCAACTTTGTTTCAATTTGGAGGTGCGGTCTAAAACATTTCTCTCCCCTTGAATTTCGAGTCTCAAATTTCAGGTGCAGCTTAGTTTCTGGAAATTATTTTTCCCTTGATTTCGAGTCTCATTTTTCAGGTGCGTCTTAGATTCGAGTGCGGCTTTGATTCGAGTAAATACGGTAAACATCAACAAAAGCGAAATGGATAAAGGAGAGTAGTTGAATTAAATCAGATGATGCTAATAGGATTAGATTAGGAAATGGGACGCTTAAAGTAGTAGATGAGTTTTGCTACCTGTGCAGCAAAGTAACTGATGATGTCAGAAGTAGAGAGGATATAAAAGATAGACTGGCAGTGGTGAGAAAAGCATTCCTGAAGAAGAGAAATGTGTTAACATTGAATATAGATTTAAGTGTTAGAAAGACTTTTCCAAAGGTATTTGTCTGGAGTGCATCCATGTATGGAAATGAAACATGTTCGATAAACACTTTAGACAAAAAGAGATAGAAGCTTTTGAAATGTGGTGCTGCAGAAGAATGTTGAAGATTAGATGGGTCAATCATGTAACTAAGGAGGTACTGAATGGAGTTGATGAGAAAAGAAATTTGTAGCACAACTTGACCAAAGGATGGGATTGGTTGATAGGACACATTCTGTGACATCAAGGGATCACCAGTTTAGAATTGGACAAAAGTTTGGGGAGTAAAAATCGTAGAGGGAGACCCAGTAAGCAGTTTAAGAAGGATGTATGTTGCAGTAGTTATTGGGGATGAAGAACCTCGGACAGTATAGGGTAGCATGGAGAGCTGCAACAAACCAGTATTCAGACTGAAGACAACAACAACAACTAAAAGATGGCAATAAAATCATAATCCAACATAACCTTTATAGATGGACTATCTGTGGTTGAGTGACCATGTACACTTAATAATACCAAAACTGGCCACAGGAAATTATGGCCAGAGGTGAAGTCCTGTATGATACTGCCACAACAAAATGAAGCATGTCACATTTTCACTTTATAAATTATAGAACTGAACATATTTCAGAAGCATATCTTATAAGGTGAGGACATCAAGGATGTGCAAGTTGCTGGAATTCCAAAACTTGTCATCTGTTCAATATAGTAAAATTAAAATGTTTCCAAGACTGTGAATTGCACAATTTATTTTGATATCAAGGTCACTAGTCATCTCCAAAGGTTAAAGTCACCTCATTTCATTTTCAGTTTATTTTGAGGCCACTCTAAAGAGGAAAAATTACTTGGAATATTATGGAAAACTGGTCCTGTCACTATTCTAGACCTGTATATTCTTTTAAAAAAAAAACTGTAAACAGAATATAGTGTCACTGTCGAAAAATACTCTACATAGCTACTGATGGTGGTCTTTTCAGTTAAATGGATAACATCATTAATTTCTGCTGATTGGAGTGCAGGTTCAACTCCCATTTTGATTCCCTGATTTTTCCTTATGACACACATTCCTTTCTTTTGACAGTCCACTGTGTCTGACATCTTCCACAATAATATGAGGCAAATTCAGAAGTAAGGGCTGTTTGCTCATAAAAATATGTGTATTCATTAGAAAAAGTGTTTGGTGTTTGTTGCTTGCTTTAATTTCCCACAAATCATCTCTACTTCTCCATGTAAACACTGTCCACTTCTAAGCACTTTTTGTAATGCTCTACTAGCTTCTTCATCTCCTCTGCATAGAAGTTCTTTGCCTGGAAATTGAACCAGTTGACAATATCCATCTTGAGATCCTCATCATCTTCAAACAATTGTTCCAAGTGCAAGAAGAGCTAGTAATTGCTGGATGTGGGTCAGAACTGTAGAGTGGTTGTTTGAAAAGTCTCCAACATAAATGCCGGATCTTTACCGCTATATGGACAGTGTGTGCACACACATCAAGGAGAAGGCCTATCTCAGATGACAGTTTCCCACACCATCAATCTTTGATGGCACATCTCAACTTTGTGAGCACTTCGCAATACGTGTCAACAACTATTAACCCATGTTATATGAAATCAACCAAAGAAGTGTCCTTTTCATCCCAAAAACACTATCCATAATTTCTTGAGTATGCGGATTACTTTAAGTTTTTTGGCTTTGGTGAAGCTTAATGGCACCACTCCATTGCCTGTTGTTTCAACTATGCAATGGTTTAGGATATCCATATATTGTTACCCACAACTGTGTGGAAAACAAATCATCTCCATCTTGTCAATAGTGTTCCAAAGACACCTGCCCTCATGATATGCTTTGACCTTTGTGTCGGTTAAACATTTTTGGTACTAATCCTGCACACAATTTGCAATATCTGAGGCAGTCCCTTGACAGTCTTGTAAACAGGAGTGTGTGCAACACAAGGATACTCATCAGGCAGAGCACCAATTGTGACTCATCAATCAAACTGCAGTATTTGGCTCACGTGTTGAATGATTTCATCGGTCTAGATACTGAACCGGTCACTCTGCTATTTATGATCCACATTTTTACCACCACTTTTTAAGTCTTAGTTCCTTTGTCTTATCTTTTCTTCATTCATTATTGTAGACCTATAAAGTAGTCAGAACTTCGGATGAATTTGGTCTGTAGTTTCTTTTGCATGCAAAAATCAGATTGCCACCCATATTTCACAACTTGTTTGAACAACAATTTTTGAAGCCATTGTTTTTTGCTTTCACCCTGTGTCAAACAACCATTGAATCTAAACAATGACTTCTGTGACATTGTAAACAGTTGGTAGAGAGCACTGCATTCATTCTACTTTGTTCCGGGGTGGCAGTATTTAAATATAAGCAGATAGCCCCTGCTTCTCAAATATGTCTCATTATGTGGAACACATTCCTTTTATACCATAATGTACACTTAATTTCCAACACTAGAGGCAATGGTAAGTTGGCTACAAATTGAGGAGGCTCATTTCTGTTGACAGCTTTTTGTAAAACTGGCAACAGTCTAGCAGTTCACTGGCAGCTATTTCTGCTGTTAGACAACCAATGTGAGGTGGCTCCAGCATATGGAAAAAATAATGAAATTATAATAAGAATAATATACTAACAATATATGAATTTCATTACAGTTAAGTGAAAGGTTGATGGTTTCCAAAAGATGATATTCAGTTTATGCAACAGCAGCAATAATAACACAAAAGATTTTTTTCTATGATTTCGTTACTGAATTCCATTCGGTCGTTTTGCAGCTTGATTACAGAAAGAGAAAATATCTGACTTAAATATATTGCTTCTGCAGCAATATTTGAAGTGACTATTACAGTACCC
This sequence comes from Schistocerca piceifrons, assembly GCF_021461385.2. Lineage (NCBI taxonomy): Eukaryota > Metazoa > Arthropoda > Insecta > Orthoptera > Acrididae > Schistocerca > Schistocerca piceifrons. The sequence goes on along the minus strand of NW_025729169.1, from coordinate 376,527 downwards.
ATCATATGTGGAGAAAACATTGTACCACATGGCTAACAGGATACTGCTGTTGCAGATACTCATTTTACTGTAATGGTGGTTAAGGCAGATAGCTCATAAACTGAGATTTAAAGTCAGTTGAAATGTGCATATGTGACCATCTTCCTTGAGTCAGAAATTTAAAATTTATAGGCTCAGTTTCAAATCTTATTTGTGAACTAGCTGAGAAACCCAGTGTTGTCCAGGTATTTATTTATAGCTGTGCTCAAGACTTCAAATGCATGGAATTTATTTTTGATTTGTAAAGCTTCTTTGTATATGAAATTTGGAGTAGTATGAGTGGGGCCACGAACAAAGAAATTGTTTGCTTCACTGACAGAGGAGAGAGCTATGTAGAGCTGACCATGCGAACAGCAACTGGCTGACCCTAAGACCTGTGCCCACACCACACAGCATCTGGCCGTTTGCTTTGTTTATGGTCATGGCATCACATAAGCTCACTGAGTGAAGGGTTTTGAGGAGCGAAAAATGCCTTATGCTCTCAACCAGAGTTATGTTGTGCCTCAATTTCAGAAGGAGTTTCCAAAGCAGTTTAAAGCCTGATGTTCTCGAGCCGCAGAAGGTCATGCCTCAGGGTCTTCATTGAGTTCTTGAGACCAAATAGTCCTCAGTCTTTCAGCTGTTCTGAGGCATTCAGAGAGACTTGACTGTTTTCTAGGCATTTTTTTGTAGCAATGAAAATGTAATGAGTAGGCACCCAAATCACAGAGCAAAGTTAATAAATTCATTTTTTTCTAGCAAGAAATATAAATAAAACCTATCAAACAAAACAAATCAGTGTCATCAAGTTTTTAATATATAAAGTGAAATCAGTAAATCCGTACATCCTAGACAAGTAAATTCAATATTTGTTTGTATTCATAAAGATAAGACTGCAGTGCTTAATTCTGCCACTGACGTAAACTTCGGAAAATGCTTCTACCACTGTGGTAAATGTAAATGTCATGTGACTAGGGCCTCCCGTTGGGTAGACCGTTCGCCAGGTGCAAGTCTTTCGATTTGATGCCACTTTGGCGACTTGCGCATCGATGGGGTTAAAATGATGATGATTAGGACAACACAACACCCAGTCCCTGAGCGGAGAAAATCTCCAACCCAGCCGGGAATCGAACCCGGGCCCTGAGGATTGACAGTCTGTCACACTGACCACTCAGCTACCCGGGGCAGTAAAAAACCCTCACTAAGAAAGATGTCAAATATAAATAAAACTACCAAAGAAAATAAGGCAATATCATTGAGTTTTTAATTCACAAAGCCAAATCAGTAAATCTATATATCCTAACAGAGTAAATTCTCCGTTAGTTTTTATTCATAAAAATCAGATTGCAGTGCTTAAGTCTATCACTGACATAAACTTCCAACAATGTGTCTGTCACTAAGTTTAAAAAAAACTAACAGTGCCATCTATGATGATTAAACATCTGTACTACTAAGCTGAGTCAACAATTTTATGTAAAATGTTAAATTATGATATCTTTTGTTTTTCTGTGATCTGATTTTGATTAAAGAAAGCCTATATGTTGCCCAAGCTATGCTCAAGTCACCTGTGAAAAACTCATGAAAATTTGTCCAGTAGTTTCAGAAATTGGCATGTTCAAATGGACAGATGTGATGGTTTTGGATAAAATTTTAAATTACAATATCTTTTTTTTCTGTGATCTGATTTTGATAGAACTAAAGCCTAAGTGCCCGAAGCTACATTGAAGTTACCCCATGAAAATTTTTATAGTTAATAGTTTTGGAAACAAGTGTGTTCAGACAGTTAGACATGACTGTTTTACAGTTTTATTATTAGTACAGATTGTTAAAAAACAAAATTTCAAATGAATTTGTCTGGGTAAATCAGGTTCGCTACAGGAAATGACAATTGGGTTTCTAAATTTTTGTGGGATGTTGCCATATCTTGACTACATTGACAACAGGGAGAATGTCTTCCCATAGCCAACCTATTGTAATTGAGCAGATCCGGAAGTCTTGTGCTGCTAAGAATAGCCCATTGTTGTCCAGTCCTCAGAGATGAGGGATAGTCAAACATAAAAAAGAAAGAGTGTCAAAATAACAAAAGAGGCTAAAGCTGATTAGACATAATGTTCAGATGCATTGATGGCAACCTACATCATAAATTAAGAGGTGGTGGTTTACCAAACTGAACAAGGCCTGTGGTTTCTATACAGCAACCCACAGCAGGCTCAGTTTATTCTTAATTTAGTTTCTGATAGTTTCACATTAATAATGTCTTGTAGATTATCAGAACATTTACATAGAATTATCAAGGAGGTGTAATTCTTAGAACTGACTGCTAACATACTCCATCTACAAGTGAAATTTCTGGGAACCAAAGTCTCCTCTATAGGAACCAACATGGGTTCCAAAAATGATCGAGTAAAACCCAAGTTGCTTTGTTCATCCAAGAGACCCAGAAAACAGTAGACACAGATGTCCAGGTAGATGCCGTGTTCCTCATCTTCTGGAAGGCATTTAATACTGTTCCACACTGTTGCCAAATGAACAAAATACGAGCATATGGAATATCAGACCTGGTGTGTTATTGGGTTGAAGGGTTTTTAACTAACAGAACACATCATGTCATTCCGAATGAGAGAAGTCTTCAGACCTAAAAGCACTTTGGATGTGCCCTAAAGCAGTGTTATAGGACCACTGCTTTTCATAATATATATAAATGACCTAGTATATAGTTGGAAGTTCCATGAGGCTTTTCACAGATGACACTCTTGTGTAAAAAGTCACGATGGTAGAAAATTGGTCCTTGACATCAACAAATGTAACATATTGTGAATACATAGACAGAAAGATCCTTTATTGTGTGATTACAAAACTGGAGAACAGTCACTGGAAGCAGTTACTTCCATTAAAAGCCTAGGAGAGTGCTACAGAGCAATTTGAAGTGGAAGTGATGATAAAATTAATCACACATAAGGTAGATGCCAGAATGAGAGTCACTGGAAAAATCCTCAGGAAATGTCCATCAACAAAGGAAGTAGCATCAATATGCAACCCGTACCAGATTGGACTGATAGAGGAAACATAGGAGACCCAAAGAAGGGCCCCTGCAGTTTGTGGTCTAGCGGCTAGCGTTGCTGCCTCTGAATCACGGGGTCCCGGGTTCGATTCCCAGCTGGGTTGGGGATTTTCTCTGCCCAGGAACTGGGTCCTTGTGTTGTCCTCATCATTTCATCATCATCATCATCTTTCATGACAGTGGCTAGATCAGACTGTGTAAAAATTGGGACTTTGTACGGGGTCTGATGACCGCGCAGTTGAGCGCCCCAAAAATCATTCATCATCATCATCATCATGACCATTACCACAATCAAAGAAGAGCAGTATGTTTCATTACATATTCATTTAGCAAGTGTGGAAACATCATGGAGATGCTCAGCCAACTTCAGTGGCAGATGCTGCAAGTGAGGCTTTCTGCATCACAGTATTGTCTGCTGTTAAAGTACTGAGAGCATACATTCTTAGAAGAGTCAGTCAGCATATTGCTGTCTCCTATGTATATATCGCGAAAAATCCATCAAGATAAAATTGGAAAGATTCAAGTCCACACGGAGGCATACCACCAATTTATCTTCCCACAAACTGTACGCAACAGGAACAGGAAAAGGGGGAAGTGACACTGGTACACAAAGTACCCTCAGCCACACATCTTAAGGAGGCTTGTGGAGTGTAGATGTAGATTTAGATTGGGAATGCTAATATTAATTTCAGTTAGTCCACTAATGACATACTGAATAAATTCCTAACTACTGTGAATGTTGACTGTCCTGTGGATTTCATCAACTGTTGTGTCAATTTAACTGTTGAAATAATGCAGACAGATGAAAAGTTCTTCGGTTTTATAGTTTGAGGACTCTTCTTAGCTGCATGTTACTGGGTACAGTAACTAGTAGAATAGCTAAGTGCTATACTAAGTATTTTCCTACTGTAACATTCAATTTCCAGTATGATTCATAAGTCTTCTGGTTACCTCAATTCAGTATCTGCTAGGCATAGTCATAGGTATCTGCTTTTGGCAATACCAAGTGTGTTTCTTTAATCTAAAATACGTATTTTTATCTGATTGCACATTGCTATACCTTGTGTCAATTCATTTGACTGGGAAGAGTGTGTAACACAATTGATGAAAAATCATAACTGACAAACGCTTGAAAAAGAAAGGTCTCTTACAAACCATACATAGAAAACTTCACCTACCATCTTTCAGAGTAGAAATTATGAATGTTCTGAAACTTCCCTAAGATATTATGCAGATGAAATTAAATAACTATCAGCTCGTACAGAAGTTTACAAGCAGGCATTCCTCCCATGCTCTATCTACGAATGAAACAGGAAGAAACCTTAATGTACGATACAATGAAAAGTACCTACTGCCATGTGCTTCAAAGTGATTGTGTGGAGTATAGATGAAGATTCATGTGTAAAAACTAGTTTGCTAAAATAAAGTCATACGATAACATCAGTGACATGAAATTTGATTTCCTTTGACAATTACAAACAAGGTGTGATAAAAAATTACAAAAGCAATTAATAGGCTGATTTATATCACTTCTTTTCAGTAGATTAAGCAGTAAAAAATGTGGAAATTAGCTCATATCTGCAACAACTGATGTAATTACCTGTCTCTTTGTTTGTTTCTTTTTTCATGTGCATTTTGATTGATTACTGTGTGGCATCAGATAATTTTTAATTAGGTTGAAATATACATTTTCTCCTGCCACCATGTTTCCTCACTGGCACAGATGATCTAAACTGGTACTCATATATGATGCAAAATTGCACTTGAACACAGTCTGTTTCAACATAAAAATTGCACAACATCTCACTGCATTGTGACATTTGCGGTAAGCTTCTTTCGCAGTTATTTACAATATAAGCTAATAATGGTTAATCTGTAATTCATTAGAATTTCAGGTAAAGTTGAATCTGACAACTGATTTTATACTTTAAGATCTCTCCTGCCATGCCCTGTATAGGAAGTTGTCACATTGGTGGTGTTAGCAGCCACTAAGTTCTTGGATATTTCCACATGAGGTAACTTCCAGTTCTGGGAAAATACTGGTATACCACTTTTGAAACACTGGTATACCACTTCTTTAAGAACTCAATCATACGCCTCAAACATTAATGATGTATTATCATTTCTATTGCATGTGTTCCACTCCACACAGTCTTCATTCTGTTTATAGTATAGATTTTCCATAGACAATCACTCAACAAAAAAGCAGGAATCAGAGGCATTTACTGTGATGCAAAGAGAATGACATTGTTGATGGATGTCCCAAACAGCTCTGGTGCATAACTTGTCTCAAGATGGATAGCTAGTTATTTCCTTTGTTGCAAAAATGTTTTTGGACAGAAGTGTTAGCATGCCGAAAAGTTAAGTAAATTATATCATTGCTTTATTGAGATACTCCAAACAGATCTACTGCATCACAAAAACATTAAAGAATGAACAGTCTCAAAAACTGGGTTTGAAAGTTTAATACTACAATCCATTTACTGCTAGATCACTGACATACACAATAGCATACACTGAGGTGATAAAAGTCATGGGGTACACCCAAATATTGTGTTGGTCGTCCTTTTGCCCAATGTAGTGCAGCAACTCAACATGGCATGGACTCACAAAGTTACTGGAAATCCCCTGCAGTAATATTGAGCCATCCTGCCTTTGTAGCCAAAGTGCAGCTAGTGCAGCATTTTGTGCACAGAACTGATCCCTCGATGATGTCCCATAAATGTTTGATGGGATTTAAATCGGGTGATCTGGGTGGCCAAACCATTTTCTCAGATTGTTCAGAATTTTCTTCAAACCAATCGCAAACAGTTGTGGGCCGGTGACATGGCGCATTGTCATCCATAAAAATTCCATCATTGCTTGGGAACATGAAGTCTCTGAATGGCTGCAAATGGTCTCCAAGTAGATGAAAATAACCATTTCCAGTCAATGTTTGGTTCGTTCCATGTAAACATAGCCAATTATGGAGCCACCACCAGCTTGCACAGTGTCTTGCTGACAAATTGGGTCCATAGCTTCATGGGGTCTGCACCACACTTGAACCCTGCCATCAGCTCGTACCAACTGCACTCGGGACTCATCTGACCAGGCTATGGCTTTCCAGTCATCTTGGGTCCAACAAATATGGTAATGAGCCCAGGAGAGGCACTGCAGGCGATGTGCTGTTAGCAAAGGCACTCGCATCAGTCTGCTGCCTTAACAAAGGCAGTCTGCTGCCGTAGCCCATTAACGCCAAATTTGGCCGTGCTGCCCTAACGGATACATTCTTCGCGCATCCCACATTGATTTCTGTGTTTATTTCACACAGTGTGGCTCATCTGTTAACACTGACAGCTCTACACATATCTTGCTGCTCATGGTCGTGAAGTGAAACCCATCGGCCACTGCGTTGTCTTTGGTGATAGGTAATGCATGAAATTTGGAAGTCTTGACACAGTCTTGATTCTGTGGATTTCAGACTATTGAAGTCTCTACCGATTTCCAAAATGGAATGTCCCATGCACCTAACTCCAACTACCATTCCACATTCAGCGTCTGTTAAGTCTTGTCGTGTGGCTATAATCACATCGGAACCTTTTCATATGAATCACCTGAGTGCAAATGACTACTTCACCCTTTCATACCTTGTGTACGCGATACTACTGCCATCTGTATATGTGCACATCACTATCCCATGATTTTTGTCATGTCAGTGCGCTGTTCAGATGGTAGAGAACTGTACAGACTGCTGCTGTCTGCAGCTTATGTGGAAGCAGGACTTAATTGTGAAAGTTAATTGTTGAATTAAGTGATCACCTCTAGCAGCCGGTGGCCAGGATTTTGGATAAAACCTGTGTACATGGTTTCTGAGGCTAGTTGCAATGATGCTGTTTGATAGAAACCATTGAGGTTCACTTCCATTGGCTGTCATAATAAAATTGATTGGAACCTGGAAACTCAGTGTCAGTGTCTTCTGCCCTTAGCCCACTGATAAGGAATGGCTCTGGCTTCTGAAACATTTAAGAATAATAAAATATTGGTGATCTGAGAATTCTTCATTACTGTTCACATGCCACTGTTTAATAATAATAATAATAATAATAATAATAATGGATCAAAATTAACTTTAATAAAAAAACTAGTAGTTTTAATTGAATATTTCAACCAGTCACAAGACACACCTTCAGAAGTAACAGATAACTTGAAGGAAAACCTCAGTACAATAATGTATAGTTTCCACAGGCGAGATATTACTATCAGAAGAGATTTTAACCATGTCAGTAATGTAAAGGAACTTGGGATGAAGTAAAAATTGATGAGACTCTACAGAAATATACACCTAGCAAACCAGTTAAGTAGATCCCCTATCCCACAGGTATACAAACAGCATTATGAAGATATACCATAAAATAGTGCCTTTTGCACAAGCCATGTAAAGTAAAATGTAGAACTGCAGACAGATCTAAAAATGGCTACCAGAAGGGCAATGTCTAGTCTTCAGACTTCTATTGTCAAATCTCTCACAAAACCATAAAGCATTTAAGTCTGACTATATTATAAAATCTAATATTTTTACACTTGTCCAAAACTGACACCAGATAAATATTAGTTGAAAACATAATTCTGCTTCTGGTTAAACTTGACAGGGTCTTCAAGTCAGACAAATCCAAGTCAAATACTGTGTGTAATTTTCATTGACTGATAGAAAGGACGTGTTACCCTGACTGAAAGAAGTAATAATAATAATTCCCGTGGAGGCCCGGGAAAAGAATAGGCCTCCGGTATGTTCTGCCAGTCGTAAAAGGCGACGAAAAGAACAAACCACTAATAGGGCTAACCCCCCTTTTAGTGTGATTACTTGGTTCAGGACAGAACTAAAGAAGCCTCGGACAATCGCCGTCATGGTCGGGGATGACGCTTGAACCCTATGCCCGCCCACAATGGTAACGACACTGCTAGCCAACTGGAAAATGATTTAAATCCAAATAGAGGTGTTTTGCAGGATATGCTTCCTGCAACCACCCTAGAAGGAAAACAAAGACAGAGGATGAGATGGTCAGATGAAGTTAATCAACACCTCATGTTCTGTTATTACCAAGCAACAAACCTAGGAACCAACACAACTGGATACAGATCACAAGTATACACAACATTTATTACCAGATACCCGGAATTAAAATTTTTAACAGAACAACGACTAGCTTATCAGATCCGTGTAATAATAAAAAATAACAGGATACCCCAGTCAGAATTAGAAAACATCAAACAACAAGTACAACAAATACTGGAACAAAATAATGTGCAATTAGAAGAAGAAGAAAATACAGTAGTGGACTCAAACATCCCAGAGAAAACAAACAAAGAACAAAACGCGTCAATTAAACAACCAGAGGAAAACAAAATCTTAAGACAGCCACCAGAACAAGCACAAATAGCATGAAGTGATACTCATGTTAGATATAGAAGAAAAAATTTCAGCTGACATATATAGAATACAAAGACACAAATACAGACATTAGACCATTCTTGCATAGACCACCAAATAACCCACAAGTCGAAACAACAATAAAAACTATCAACACAATCATACACAACAAAATAAATGAAAAAACACCTAGGGAAGAGTTACAACTACTGGTTTATATAGGAGCACTCACTACACTAAATATACACACTAGGCAGAGATCAGACCCAACCAACACACAGAAGAAACCCACAAAACCAGCATGGCAACACAGGCTACAGATCAGAATAGAAAAACTGAGAAAAGACATCGGACAGCTAACACAATTTATAAGAAATGAAATACCAGAAAAAAATGAAAAAGGTTAGGTAAAACCTCACAACAAAAAGCGATTGAGCAATTAGATGAAAAGAAACAGAAATTATAAGCATTGGCCAAACGACTTAGAAGATACAAAAAAAGTGAAAATAGAAGGAAACAAAACCAAACATTCAACACAAACCAAAAGAGATTTTACCAGACAATAGATAACACACACATTAAAATAGACAATCCATCAAACATAACAGACATGGAACACTTCTGGAGCAACATATGGTCAAACCAGGATACAAGCAGAAACAGACTCATACAAGATGATACCACAAATGCCTGAAGTGATAATTTTGCAACATGAAGTCACCCGAGCAATTAATTCTACGCACAATTGGAAAGCCCCTGGAAATAAAATAGCAAATTTCTGGCTAAAGAAGTTCACCTCAACACATTCACATCTAACTTAATTATTTAACAGTTACATTGCAGACCCATACACAGTCCCCGATACACTTACACATGGAATAACTTATCTGAAGCCTAAAGATCAAGCAGACACAGCAAACCCAGCAAAATATCGCCCCATAACATGCCTACCAACAATCTACAAAATATTAACTTCAGTCATTACACAGAAATTAATGACACATACAACACAGAACAAAATTATAAATGAAGAACAAAAAGGCTGCTGCAAAGGAGCACGAGGATGTAAAGAGCAACTGATAATAGATACAGAGGTGACATATCAAGCTAAAACTAAACAAAGGTCGCTGCACTACGCATACATTGATTACCAAAAAGCTTTTGATAGTGTACCCCACTCATGGTTACTACAGATATTGGAAATATACAAAGTAGATCCTAAATTAATACAGTTCCTAAACATAGTAATGAAAAATTTGAAAACCACACTTAATATCCAAACAAATTCAGATAATATCACGTCACAGCCAATACAGATTAAGCGTGGAATATACCAAGGAGACTCATTAAGTCCTCTCTGGTTCTGCCTTGCTCTGAACCCACTGTCCAACATGCTAAATAATACAAATTATGGCTATAATATTACTGGAACATACCCACACAAAATGACACATTTGCTATACATGGATGATCTAAAACTACTGGCAGCAACAAATCAACAACTCAACCAATTACTAAAGATAACAGAAGTATTCAGCAATGATATAAATATGGCTTTTGGAACAGACAAATGTAAGGAAAATAGCATAGTCAAGGGAAAACACACTAAACAAGAAGATTACATGTTGGATAACCACGGCGACTACATAGAAGCGATGGAAAAAACAGATGCCTATAAATATCTAGGATACAGACAAAAAATAGGAATAGATAATACAAATATTAAAGAAGAACTAAAAGAAAAATATAGACAAAGACTAACAAAAATACTGAAAACAGAATTGACAGCAAGAAACAAGACAAAAACTATAAATACCTATTCTGTACCAATATTGACCTACTCATTTGGAGTAGTGAAATGAAGTAGCACAGGCCTAGAAGCACTCAATACACTTACACGATCACAGTGCCACAAATATAGAATACATCACATACATTCAGCAACAGAAAGATTCACATTAAGCAGAAAGGAAGGGGATTTATCAACATAAAAAACCTACATTATGGACAGGTAGACAATTTAAGAAAATTCAAAGATGAGGTGACTTACCGAACAAAAGCGCTGGCAGGTCGATAGACACACAAACAAACACAAACATACACACAAAATTCAAGCTTTTGCAACAGACTGTTGCCTCATCAGGAAAGAGGGAAGGAGAGGGGAAGACGAAAGGAAGTGGGTTTTAAGGGAGAGCTTGTGTCTGTATGTGTGGATGGATATGTGCGTGTGTGCGAGTGTATACAGACACAAGCTTGTGTCTGTATGTGTGGATGGATATGTGCGTGTGTGCGAGTGTATACCTGTCCTTTTTTCCCCCTAAGGTAAGTCTTTCAGCTCCCGGGATTGGAATGACTCCTTACCCTCTCCCTTAAAACCCACTTCCTTTCGTCTTCCCCTCTCCTTCCCTCTTTCCTGATGAGGCAACAGTCTGTTACGAAAGCTTGAATTTTGTGTGTATGTTTGTGTGTCTATCGACCTGCCAGCGCTTTTGTTCAGTAAGTCACCTCATCTTTGTTTTTTTATATATAATTTTTCCCACGTGGAATGTTTCCTTCCATTATATTTAAGAAAATTCTTTATAGAACGAGCAGAAACTAGCAAAATACACAAAGCAATCACTCATATAAAATATAAATACATCGGCTACACCATTGCAATTTCATAACCACTTTTACAACCCTTTAGATCACATAACATCAACAGATACGAAGAAAGTAAATTGGAAAAAGAAAACACTACATGGCAAGCACCCGTATCATCTAACACAGCCACACATTGATCAAGACACATCCAACACATGGCTAAAAAAAGGCAATGTATACAGTGAGACGGAAGGATTCATGATTGCAATACAGGATCAAACAATAAACACCAGATATTACAGCAAGCATATTATTAAAGATCCCAATACCACAACAGATAAATGCAGACTTTGCAAACAACAAATAGAAACAGTAGATCACATCACAAGTGGATGTAAAATACTAGCAAATACAGAATACCTCAGAAGACATGATAATGTAGCAAAAATAATACATCAACAACTTGCCATAAAACATAAACTAATAAAACAACACGTTCCCACATACAAGTATGCACCACAAAATGTACTGGAGAATGATGAATACAAATTATACTGGAACAGAACCATTATAACAGATAAAACAACACCACATAACAAACCTGACATCATACTCACCAATAAAAAGAAGAAATTAACACAACTAATCGAAATATCCATATCCGATACAACAAATATACTGAAGAAAACAGGAGAAAAAATTGAAAAATACATCCAACTGGCTGAGGAAGTCAAGGACATGTGGCATCAGGATAAAGTTGACATTGTACCAATTATACTGTCAACTACAGGAGTCATACCACACAGTATCCACCAGTACATCAACACAATACAGCTACATCCAAACATATGTATGCAACTACAGAAATCTGTAATTATTGATACATGTTCAATTACCCGAAAGTTCCTAAATGCAATGTATCATATACCGTACAGTTAAAAGGAAGTCACACTTGATCAAGGTCCGCGTCACTTTCCATTTTTAACCAGACATAACGTCTGAGACAGGAAAAAGAAATAATAATAATTGTATAGAGACAACAGAACAAGTCCACAGAACCAGCAGCCTGTTATCACTCACAACTATCTGTAAGTTCATACTGTACCAGATTTGTATGTGTTCTTAGCAGTTCGTACTGTACCAAATTTGTGTGTGTTATTAGCTTTGCCCTTAACCATGATTACCCACAAATCCATTGGGCAGAGACTGGAAACACTAAATACCACTCCCGTGGAACTACACCCTATATTGCTCAGCATTGTAATTGTACATGATCAACCCAACTTTACTAACAAAATTTTGTAAGTTGTTAAGGGATATTTTCTGAGCATTTTATTCATAAGGGACCCACAATGTTTGATAGCTCATTACTGAGTAATAATGTAATTATGATGTATTTTGTTTGTCACCCCATTTACTTTTGTTTCTGCAGAAATAACTTCATAACATTAAAAAAGCCTACAGTATGAATTCACTAAAATATACAATACAAAACTCAAGTTTCTCATAGGCATCTACATGAAGATGCAAAAACTTTAAAATTTGGTTGCCATCACTGCAGGAACAGCTGAGCATAGTATCTGCGTGCACTCTTTTATTTTGTTCAGTGAACCCATTCACAAAGTTCAGTAAACATATCCCTACTGCTGTGAATCACTGTTCACGTATAACTAACACTGCCAGAAAAACAAACCTGAGACAGAACCAGACAGAGCCAAATGCAGACTGAGAGTAAAGAGTAAAGTGGGCATTACTTTCGTCATGGAGGTCTCCAGTGCCATATTTTAGATGGCCATCTTTCCTTGGGCATCCTTCTAAGATGTCCATACCATGTTAACCATTTATTTTCACTTGTCTCTACAATATCCATTGTAACTCTGATCTGTTCTGGTAACACTTCATTTCTTATTTTGCCACTTCTTGTTACACTATGTGAGCAGAAGTATCCGGACACCTGTCTGAAAATGACTTAAAAGTTCATGGTGCCCTCCATCGGTAATTCTGGAATTCAATATGCTGTTGGCCCACCCTTAGCCTTGATGACAGCTCCCACTGTCGCAGGCATACATTCAATCAGGTGCTGGAAGGTTTCTTGGGGAATGACAGCCCATTCTTCATGGAATTCTGCACTGAGGAGAGGGTGTCAATGTTGGTCAGTGAGGCTTGGCACAAAGTCGGCATTCCAAAACATCCCAAAGGTGTTCAATAGGATTCAGGTCTGGACTCTGTGCAGGCCAGTCCATTACAGGGATGTTATGGTCGTGTAACCACTCCCCCACAGGCCGTGCATTATGAACAGGTACTCGATCGTGTTGAAAGGTGCAATTGCCATCCTCGAATTGCTCTTCAACAGTGGGAAGCAAGAAGGTACTTACAACATCAATGTAGGCCTGTGCTGTGATAGTGCCACACAAAACAACAAGGGGTGGAAGCCCCCTCCATGGAAAATGCACTTACATCATAACACCACTGCCTCCAAATTTTACTGTGGGCACTACACACACTGGCAGATGACATTCACCGAGCATTCGCCAAACCCACACCCTGCTGTCAGATCGCCACATTGTGTACTGTCATTTGTCACTCCACACAATGCTTTTCCACTGTTCAGTCATCCAATGTTTACGCTCCTTACGCCAAGTGAGGCGTTGTTTGGCATTTGCCAGCATGATGTGTGCCTTATGAGCAGCCACTCAACCATGAAATCCAAGTTTTCTCATCTCCTGCCTAACTGTCATAGGATCCTGATGCAGTTCGAAATTCCTGTGTGAATGGTCTGGATAGATGTCTGCCTATTACACATTGTGACCGCTTTCAACTGTCGGCGGTCTCTGTCAGTCAACAAATGATGTCAGCCTGTACGCTTTTGTGCTGTACATGTCCCTTCTCATTTCCACTTCACTATCACATTGGAAACGACCTAGGGATGCTTAGGGGTGTGGAAATGTCACATACAGATGTATCACACAAGTGACACCCAATCACGCGTGATGACGTTCGAAGTCTGTGAGTTCCGCGGAGCGCCCCATTCTGCTCTCTCATTAAGTCTAATGACTACTGACATCACTGATATGGAGTACCTGGCAGTAGGTGGCAGCACAATGCACCTAATATGAAAAACGTATGTTTTTGTGGGTGTCCGGATACTTTTGATCACATAATGTACTTCACAACTTCATCACCAAAACTCCACTTCCATTTCTTGTAATTTCTTCTCATTTATCCTGGAAACTTTCCACAGTTGAGCACCATAGAAAGCAATGTTCTCAACTATAGTTTTGTATATCCCGCTTTTCAAATTATTTGGTGTTGTTTGATTCCAAGAGATCTCCGGCGGTACACCGCAAGGTTACCGCCCTTCGATTGTGCCTTTTTCGCGCTAATCGAAGTGTTAGGGGTTCCAGGTGCCAGCCAGCCAGCCAGCCAGCCAGCCAGCCAGCCAGCCAGCCAGCCAGCCAGCCAGCCAGCCAGCCAGCCAGCCAGCCAGCCAGCCAGCCAGCCAGCCAGCCAGCCAGCCAGCCAGCCAGCCAGCCAGCCAGCCAGCCAGCCAGCCAGCCAGCCAGCCAGCGGTTCCCGGTCCCGGCCTGCAGCAGTGGTCCCGCAGCCAGCCAGCCAGCCAGCCAGCCAGCCGGCCAGCCAGCCAGCCAGCCAGCCAGCCAGCCAGCCAGCCAGCCCTCCGGTGGCAGCAGCAGTCCAGCCAGCAGCAGTCCAGCCAGCAGCAGTCCAGCCAGCAGCAGTCCAGCCAGCAGCAGCAGCAGCAGCAGCAGCAGCAGCAGCAGCAGCCGCAGCCGCAGCCGCCCCGGCCCCGTCCGCGGCAGCAGCGTCCCTGCCTCTCGCCGTCGCCGTCGCCGTCGCCGTCGCCGTCGCCGTCGCCGTCGCCGTCGCCGTCGCCGTCGCCGTCGCCGTCCGTCGTCCCCCAGTGTGTGTCCTGTCCTTTTAGTGCTGTGTTTTTCTTTCTTCTTCTTGTCGTCATGTCCGCCCCCACCACCACCGTCACTACTACCACCACCGCCATCGTGTATACGTCCCCTTCCGCCGCCTCCACCACTATCACTTGGTGTGCCCAATCCCACCCCCCTCCTTCCATCCCTCCCCTCCTCTCTATCCCTTCGCCCTCGCTCTTTGTCTCCCCGTCTCCCGCCTCTTCCTCTCGTTCTGATCCTTTCCCCCCACTCCCCCAGCCTGTCCCTGCAGCTCCGGCTAGGGTGGTGGCCCGTCGGGCCACTGCCCACGCCCAGCTCTCCCCATCGCCATCGCCATCGCCATCGCCATCACCGCCACCACCGTCATCATCGTCACCATCACCATCACTGCCACATTCGCCTGCACCGTCACAGTCACTATCTCCGGCGCCGCCTGCTGCGTCCGTGCCGGGACCTGTCCCTTCCCACCACCTCCCCATCGTTCCCGTCCCTCCTGTCACCACCCGCCCATCTGCCGCTGTCAAACGCCCTAGTGGCGCCTCCACTTCCTCTGCTCCTAAAAAGGCTCCACCCCGCCCGCCATCCCCACCCCAAAATGCCATGGACGTCTCCCCACCAGGCCCCGCTCCCTCCTCCTCCTCCTCCTCCTCCTCCCCACCCGGTCTCTACAAATATCTCCTGTCCCGTCCCGATCCTTCCTTCCTCGAGGCCCGGAATCTCTCCCTCCTCCTCCGCCAACATTTCCCTGGCGTCCCCGTCTCTCTCCTTACTCCCAGACGGGATTCTGTTCTTATCTCCTCCCCCAGCCCAACCCTCCATACTGACATCCTCTCCCGCCTCCCCATCACCCGTTTTGGTCCTCACGCCTCCCTCACCCCTGCTCCCTCCCCATCTCCTACCCGCCAACCCCAACCCCCGCGTCGCCCGCCGACCCTCACCGCCGTGATCACTCGGCTTAGCCCGTCGATCACGGAGGAGGAGGTGCTGGCGGAGCTGAAGGCCCATCCCACCCTGGAGGTGCGGGCGGTCCGCCGCATTTTCAACGCGACCGGCCCCACCCGCCTTATGCGGGTTTTCTCTGAGGACGCCCCCTCCATTGACCGTCTCCTGAAGGAGGGTGCCCTCCTCTTCAATCAGCGGTACAAGGTCGACCCCTCCCGTTCCCCCCCTCAATCCCTGCGCTGCCAGAGATGTCTGCGCTACAATGCACATCCAACAGCAGAGTGCCGCGAGGCCCCCACCTGCCCACATTGTCGGCAAGCGCACTTCCTCCGGCAGTGCCCCAACCTCCAATCCCCTCCCTCCTGTAATACCTGCAGCCTCCCCCACCCCACCTACTCCCAAAAGTGCAAAGCCCGACCCCCTCCCACCACTCCTGAACTCACCGTACCTGTCCGTCCCCTGGACGCCCCCACCCCTCCTGGCAATTCCCTTCGTCCCCCCCCCACTGCTGAGGACATCATCAGGTTCCTCACCATTGTCCTTCAAAACGTCCATCCCTTTCAGCGCCCCCACACCTTACAACAGATCTCCCTCGCCGCCCGTTCCATATTCCACCTTAAAATGTACGCCACCTTTTCCAATAACCAGGCCCATTTCACCTTCTCCCGCCTTGACACCCTCGTCTAAGTCCTTATCATGGCGCGACAGCATCGTATCCTTTTCAACAATATCCGCTCCCTTCCCGCCAACAAGAACCTCTTCCTGCACACCCTTGCTACCCACCGTGTGGATGCCTTCCTCCTCAATGAAACCTTCCTCCAACCCCACCACTCCATCCACACCTCCCCCTATCTCCTCCACCGCTCCGATAATCCCCTCCCAGTTGCACGTGGCGGAGTTGCCATTGGCCACCACCGCCAGATCCCCGTTCGGCTCCAGCCTCTCCTTCCCGACCCCACCAAACACCTGATCCTTAGTCTCTTCTTCCCCGGCCTTACCATTACCTGTGCCACCATCTATGTCCGCCCCAACGCCCCTCTTCCTTTCGACTTCCTCTCCCACATCGACCGTACCTTCTCCTCCTATGTGATCGCCGCCGACCTCAACATCCATAGTCGCTCCGCTGCCCAGTTACGGCGGTGGCATCGGTTCCTCTCCTCCCTTCAAGGCGACCTCATCCCCATCCCCCAGCATACTCGTCCCGAATCCAACTCCACTCCCGATGTTATCCTCTCCTCCCCCAACCTCCTTGGTCGCATTACGGTGGATGTCCTGGAGCCTATTGGTAGCGACCATCTCCCTGTCCTCCTCACCGTTTCAGACGGCCGTCGCCCCCGCCCCGACCCTTGTCATGACCCTCCCCCTAAGTACATCCATGACTATTCCCGTGCCAACTGGAATGCCTACCGGGATACCCTCTCCGCTCAGGTCGATAGCCACCCTCTCGCCTACCGCCGTCCTGATGATGTCACCCATGCCGCCTCCTTTCTCCAGCAGACCTTGTCTGAGGCCGTGGAGGCCCACGTCCCTACTGTTGCCATCCACCCCAACCGTCCTACCTTACCACCACAGGCCGTCCTCCTCCTCCGTGAATCCCGTCGTCTCTACCGTGCCTTCCTCCGCACGCGTGACCCGGACACCCTACGACGCCACCGGCAACTACAGCGACACATTCGAAATTTGCTCGCGGCCAAGAAACGCCGGGACTGGCGACAGACATGCACCCGTTTAACTGCTACCCTCCCTATAAACTCGTCCAAGTTCTGGACCGCCTTCCGTCGCCTTACCGGAACTAAACCCTCCCCCTACTATCCTCTTCTCCACGATGATCGCCCCTTTCCTGACGCCCTTAGTAAGGCCAATCACTTTGCCTCCTACCTGTCCGATGTGTTTTCCATCCCTGATGATCCCCAGTTCGATTACTCCCTCTTCCCAGATATCCGCGATCGAACTGATACCTCTGTCCCTCCCCTCGCTCCTGGTTTCCAGTACTTGGACAACATTCCACACACGGACCTTAATGCCCCCATCACCACACAGGATCTCATCAATACACTCCGCACCAAACGCAACACCGCTCCTGGTCACGATCGTGTCACCTACCGTCACCTTCGTGAAGCTCCTGTCTCTTTTCTCTCCACCCTGGCCAGGCTCTACAATGTAGTCCTGTCCACCGGTTACTACCCCGACCTGTGGAAAACCTCCCGTATCCTCATGTTCCTCAAACCTGGCAAACCGCCGTCCGCCGTCTCCTCCTACCGTCCCATCAGCCTTACCTCGGTCTTCAGCAAGGTCCTGGAATCTATCCTCACCCGCCGCATCCACCAGCATCTCCGCCAGCACCGCCTCCTCCCCGTTACCCAGTGTGGCTTTCGGCCGTCCTTCTCTTCCGACGATCTTCTCCTTCACCTCACTCATCTCCTTTCCGAACAGCTCAATTCCCGTCGCTCCGCAATCTTCCTCTCTCTTGACCTCGAACGCGCATATGACCGCGTATGGCATTCCGGTCTCCTCTTCAAGCTCCAAACCTTCGCCCTTCCCATTAACTACGTTCGTCTGATCGGTTCCTTTCTCTCCCGCCGTCCTTCCTATGTCACCATCCATAACACCGATTCCTACACCTTTTTCCCCTCCGCCGGTGTGCCCCAAGGCTCCGTCCTCTCCCCCCTTCTGTACCTGTTGTACACGGCGGACATGCCGCCGCCGTCACCCCCCATCCACCTTCTCCAGTTTGCCGATGACACCGCCTTCCTCGCCCTTGCCCCCACCCTGCGACGCTCCCAACACCTTCTCCAATCCCATCTTGACCGGTTCACCGCTTGGTGCAACCAGTGGTTGCTCAAGGTCAATCCTTCCAAAACCCAGGCGATCATTGTAGGCAAAACCACTCCCTCCTTCCGCCTCCTTGATTTCTATCTCACCGTTTATGGCCGTCCCATCGCTCTCACCCCCACCCTTAAGTACCTTGGCGTCACCCTCGACCGTCGCCTCTCCTGGACTCCCCATCTCCAGACAATCCAAGCCAAGGCACGTTCCCGACTCCGTCTCCTCAAGCTCCTTTCCGGCCGAACGTGGGGTCTGGACCCCTCCACCATCCTCCACACCTATAAGTCCCTCATCCGCCCTATCCTCTGTTACGCCCATCCCGCCTGGATCTCCGCCCCCCCTTCCTTTTATAAATCCCTCCAAATCCTTGAACGCCATGCTCTCCGCCTTGCCTATCGCATCCGTCTCCCTTCCCCCACGCGGATCCGGTATGACCTTATCCCCTTCCCCCACCTCCTCCTCTTCCTCGAAAGGATACGAATCCTATACACCTCCCGTAAACTCGATCCTCCTCACCCGCTCGTCTCCCCGATCCTCTCCCACCCCCGCCCGCTGCCGCGCCTGTACTCCCACGTCCCACCTGGTCTCCATCTCTCCACCCTCCTTACCCTCTCCCAAGGTGGTTTCCGCCAGCTCCCCCTCCCTGATGATGTCCTCCTCCCCTGCATCTACCCCTCCTATCAACTTTGATCCTCCCCCCCCTCCTGTGTCCTTTCCTTCAGGCACCCTCCCTCCCCCCCTTTTCCCTTCCCTTCTCTTTCCTTTCCCCCCTCCCTCCTACCCTCTCCTCCGGGCTTCACTCCCCCTACCTCCCTCCCCCTCTCTCCTTTGCCCATGGCATCTCTGCTCTCCCCTCTCCCATTTCCCCTTCCTCCTCCTCCACCTCCTCTCTTGGCAGGTCCCCGGACTCGTACACGCTGAGTGGACATTCGCGCGCCGGAGATCGTCGCCATCAGTGTCTCGTGAGTGCCGTCGTGTTTCGTGTTCAGTGTTCCCGTCATACTCCATCGTTCACCTGTGCCATCGCCATCTTCAGTGTTAGTGCGTCGTGACAACAGTTTGTAGTGAATTTTCGTCAAGTGTGAACGGCTCCGTGTTTGTCTTTATGTGTCTACTGTTTTATTACCCACCGTTATGTCACATTTGTGTATTCTTTCTGTTCTATCTTTATCTCCTCTACGGCTGAAGAGCGGCGTACCATGCTGCTGACAGCCTGCCTGTTTGTACGGGTTTGAAAATAACAATAAAGAAAAAAAAAAAAAAAAAAATTTGATTCCAAATAATAGAGTTTAGCAGCTTAATTCACACCTTTCCCTTTCCTATTCTATGCTTTATTTCTTTATTGATTCCACCTTTATCCAAAATGATTGTCCATAATTATTTATATGATTGACTACACTTTACTGTGGATCCATCATCCATAACAAGATCCCTTCCTGTGCCTCCGACAACGAAGTATTCTGTCTTTGTAAAGTTAATTTTCATGCCCCACTGCTCATATTCTTCTTTAAGCTTTCTTAACATGTATGACACATCCTCATCTTCCTTAGCAAAAGTGACATGATTGTCGGCGAAATATGGGGAGAAAAGGATGTCATCACCTACTCAATACCCATGTTTTTGCACTTTCTTATCCAATTTTCAAAAATACAGGGAGTACATAAAGACCGGGAACACTTTCAATTATTTATTGCACAAGAACCAAACATTATACATATAACATACATATGTCATTTTGAAAAGAAACCCTGAAAGGTTTGTTTTTTCATGTATAGTATACTGCCACAGACTAGTTTGGTAATCTGCCAATAATGAGCGACTACACCATAACACCACTGCCTCCAAATTTTACTGTTGGCGGAAACATGGCGAGTTCAGGTGTGGATCGAGCTTTCTGTGTGTTGGAGTTCGACAAAAAAAAGTATGCTACAGCTGTTCATCAGATATTGAGAACCAAGTACGGTAAGAAGCCACCAACAAGGAAGGCCATTTACCACTGGCACAACAAATTCATTGCGTCAGGTTGCTTGTGCCCGGCAAAGAGAAGCGGACGTCCCAGTGTGAGTGAAGTGAATGTGGAGGGACATTCATAAGGAGTCCAAAGAAATCGGTGTGTTGTGCATCCTGTGAACTCGAAATGGTTCCAGTGACAGTGTGAAAGTCCTGCATGTGAAGTTCGTGGGTACCTGAACACGGAGCTGCTGCATCGATGGATCAGCCGTGCTACAGATGGGGACAGCTGTTTCACTAAATAGCCTCCCCGATCACCAGATCTCACTCTGTGTGACTTTTTTCTGTGGGGACACATTAAAGATCTGGTGTATGTACTGCCTCTACCACATGATGTAGCAGAGCTCCAGGAGAAAATACAGGAAGCGACTGTCACAGTCGACGATGCCATGCCGGCATGGCTATGGCAAGAATTCAGTTACCTTATTGACGTGTGCCGAATCACTCATGGTTTGCATATCGAATGTTTGTAAAAAAAACTTTCAGAGTTTCTTTTCAAAATGCAATATGTATGACATCTGTACAATGTTTAGTTCTTGTGCAAAAAATAATTGAAAGTGTTCCTGGACTTTATGTACACCCTGTATTTTAAAGAGGGTAGGCACTAAGCAGCATCTCTTGCTAACCTTAAGTTTCTGTGAGAGTAACTTCCCAACTTTAACACAACAAGTAAGCTTTCTAAAGCATTGTACAAAGTGGTACATTGTTGTAGGCCTTCTGCAAGTCTATAAAAACCATCTCTCTCCAAGTCACGGGCCAGTTGCTCGCCAGTCACCTGTCTAATGGTGCAGATATTATTGATACAAAACCTTCATGCCTGAAAGCCACTCTTTTCTTCTACTTCCTCAGTTTCTTTCTTACTTCTAGTTTTGAGGGTATTACCATATAGAGTCTGTATAGAATTGAGAACTGTGGTGCCTCAGTAAAGCAATCATTGATGCTTCCCTTTTTAAATACATTTGTGATGAACTCTTCTTTAAACTTGATAGGGATTTCCTCTCCACTAAGACAGAGATTAATTAGCTTTGCAAGGTGTTCAAACAACATGTTTGGCCTAGTCTTCAATAACTCCATATATACGGCTCCAGAACCTGGTGCTTTGTCATTTTTGAATTGTTTAACTGTATCCTGTACTTCCAGTGTTGTTATCTCCTGGATTTCTGTATCATGTACATTGCCTGCAAAGGGGCATATATCATGAAATTTGGATCAATCTTCTTAAACAGTTCTTTGTAGTGTGTCTTCCCTCTATCTATACTCATCAGCTGTAAGTTTATACTACTTCTGTCCTTTATTCATAGCTGTCTTATCATCTTCTTTACTTATTTGTACTTTTAACTTCCTGTGCAGTTATTAATTTCTATACATTTAAAGTCCCACACAGCATTTTTTTTGTCTGATTACTGCTTTCTTTGCCCCTCATGTCAGTGTTACATACCTGCTTCTATAATCAGTCTTATTGCTTGTAAGCCATCTGTTATAGGCCTCCACATACTCCTTCACTTTTGCAGCAGTATAATCATCCCACCAATCATTTCAAATTTGCCAGACATGTTCTCAGGTACTCCAAGACTTTCAAAGGCAGCATCATGAGTAGCTCTCACAATTGTCTTATACACTACTTCCACTGTTGTATCATCAGTCTGATGTAGCTTCTCATTCAATCTGAGCTTCTATAAGAAGACAATTGAAGGATCCAGCAGTAAATTTAAATTATACTGTTGTTGGTCCAGTTTCTCTCTATTCTCGTTCGTTATTTGATTTACCAGTTATTCTTCAGCATCTTTCTGTAGCATCACATTTCAAAAGCTTCTGTTCTCTTGTCTGAAATGTTGATTGTCCATAATTCTCTTCAGTGCAAGGCTATCCTCCAGACAAATACTTTCAGAAAAGACTGAGTGAAGTGGCACAATGGTTAGCACACACAACTTGCATTTGGGAGGATGATGGTTCAAATCTGTTTCCAGCCATTCAGATTTAGGTTTTCGGTGATTTCCCCAAATTGCCCCAAGTAAATGCCAACATGGTTCCTTTGAAATGGCATGGCCAATTTCTTTCCCAGTGACCTTCACCTTGACAGTGTGCTAAACTCTAATCTTTCCTCCTTTCTTCCTTCAGAAAAGACTTCCAAACACTTAGATTTAAGTTCGATGGTAGCAAATTTCATGAAACATGTTTTTAGGAAATGTCAGTGGTCATAAAAATGATTAAAAACATAACACAGTCTATACTACATAAAACATTTTATTTCAAAAAAAAGGGTGACCAGTTTCAACTAATATCTGACCATACTCAGACCGTTACGTACTCCATACTGACTGCTGGAGCTGGTGGCGTGGAACACTAACTGCTCTTGTCTAGTGTGAAAAACAACTGCTCCGTTTTTAAAATAAAATATTTTATGAGTCTAGACTGTTTCTATTTTATTTTTAATAACAGATTTCTCTTTCTCAGAAATGCTCTTCTTGCTATTGCCAGTCTGCATTTTATATTCTCCCTACCTTGGCCATCATCAGTTATGTTGCTGCCCATAGTAGAATCTAGAACATTTTCTGAAGTGATATCTTAGGAACTATATTGTGCCCGATGACCTCTTTTATTGCACATGAATAGATTCCAAGAGCTCTTATTACTTATTTTGATTAGATGCTGTGGTGAGTCAGTCTACTGTGACCGCTGTGCAACGGGAGAGTGAATGCCACCTGTTGGTGTTTCGAGCACATAACGTGGTAAGAAAATTATGTAAGTGGAGCAGAGATGAATGGGCAATCTTTGTTGTGATGATATGGTGACAAATGGTGAAATCCTCTGACATAAGCGACTTTGACAAAGACTAAATTTTTATGGCCCAACAGCTTGGAATGAGCATCTCGGTAATGGCAAAGCTTGTCAGCTGTTAGTTTGCTACTGTTGTGAACATGCACAGGAAGTTGTTGATAGTGAAACTACGATTACGTAACGAGATGTTGGTCGTCCACACCTCATCACAGGATGTGCAGGCCTCTGACCACCTCATTCTGTGCTGAGGCATGGAGATCAGGGGCTTGCCCACTCTGTAAAACAGGGTATATGGTGCTCTGTTGCAAATCTGAAGACAGAATACAATGCTGGTGCAAGCGCAAATGTTTTAGAGTACACGAGCACACCATTCAGTGCACATTCTTGAACATGGGGCTCCACAGCAGATGACCCCCCTACATTTTCCCATGTTGACCCATTGGTATTGCCAGTTAAGATTACAGTAGGCATGAGAGCATCAAGATGAGACCATGAATCAGTGGAAATGTGTCGCTTGATAAGATGAATTACATTATTGTTTCTCCAGGTTGACAGTTGTGTATGGATACACTGTCATCTGTGTGAATGAGTGCTCGCAATATACAGAGCCATGTATAGAGGCCAAAGGTGGCAATATTACACTATGGGGGACATTCATTTGGGCTCCCATGGAACCTGCAGTACTAATTGGTTTCATCATGAAGGCTGTAGACTATGTAGACATTATTGTGGACCATCTACACCCCTTCATGCATGATGTCTTCTCCAATGGCAATGACGTCTTCCATCAGTATAATTGTTGACATCACAAGGCCAGAATTATGCTACATTGGTTTGAGGAGCAAGATAGTGAACACACATTGAGGTTTTGTCCACCAATTTCACCTGACTTGAACCCTATGGAACATATCCCGGATACTATCGAGTGCCAGATCCTTGTCCACAAACCACTGGTCTGTAATTTACTGGAATTGCATGATGTGTGTAGACATCAAGTGCTGCATACCTCCAAAAACCTACCAAGGACTTTTCAAATCCATACCATGCATAATCAGTGCTGTATTGCATCCAAAAGTAGATCAACATGCTATTAAGCAAGTGGTCAGAATGTTTTGGCTCATCGTTGCATTTGGAAGTGCCATCTAAACATCCCCCCTTCAAAACCCCTTCCCCCACCCCACCCTCACCCCACCCCGAAAACATCAATCTATTGCAGAAATTGACTCGAGCTCTAAATGTCAAAGAATGTAAATTTATCTTTATCATAGAACATGAAAGAACATTATTTATGAGTTGCAAGTGCTCATGTACCTGCATGTGCAAATTATGTGACACTGATACTCATGACAGTATTCTTTTAATGATCTGATGATGTCAGCAAGCTGAAACTGGTCATTGTAGACTCTATAATAATGTGCAATCAAGATGAACATTTATGAATAATTCATATTACGCCATGATGGCAGGTGGTGCACGTAGCAGGGATTGTGGATCCACGATACCTGCTCCATTCACCAACGCAGGCCATAATGGTGTAACATGGTCTGAAGATGGTCACATTTGGATCAAAACCAGTTACCATCGCCAGTAAATAATTTATGAATAAAGTGCCAAACATGATTGTGGCCTCATTTATAAACTTCATGTCTTCAATTGATAAATTTCATGTGTGTGCTAATAATCTGTGCTGGTCAACACTTAGAAGGAGCATACCAAAACCTGTTTAAGATGTGTTAATATCATTCTGCCCTCTTATGTTTCTGTCATGTAGAGACTGGTTTACAAAAAGTCAGTCTTTCCATCCCCCACTTAGGAATGGGACAAAAAGAAACCTGAATACACATACAATGAAAAGTACTCTATGGTATGCATAGTACAGTGATTTTCAAGCTTTATATGTTGAGCAATGCAGTAATGTGGTGCATACTTCATATGCATATGTGCATTGCCGAGTCTGTATGTATCAGTTTAGGGATTTGCATAAAATCTCCACATGTTTTCAAACCAGATTTCCAAAGACTTTGTGTTTATAAAACTAACTAAAATTGTGGAAGTGATACTGTTCTTTGTGCCACTAAACTTTTCCTCTCACTGTTCATTTTGTTCACTCCAACTTAAATTCATAAAAAGGATTTATTAAAAAATCCTTCTCCTCTAGATTGTATTATTAATCTCTTACAATAATATATTATTATCTGCAACAGACTGTAATATTTGCACTATAATCCTCATAGACAATTTTCATTTTCAGAATTTGGTACTTTAGTATCCGGTGTGATTCAGATACCCCACCTGGCCTGAGTATCGATAGGAAGAACATGTCAGATATACTTGGGCTCCAGAAAGCAGCCATGAATTTCACCCACGTGAATGGCAAGCATGTAAGATGCTGCCACCCTCTGACAAGTGTTAACCAGCACACACTGCAGCCTGGCTATTGCTGACCTGTCTCTCACTTAGTCACTGAAACCTATAGTCATGTGCCATGGAATAGTAGACTTTTGACCTTGGCTGATATACATTCATGATTTGGATTGCTCTCTGGATTGTTGTATACACTTAAGAGAACTTTGCTACACTCTGGACGTACTTCGTGATCTCTGCCGTCATTTGTTTCTGGAACAGTCATTTTTGTTGTGACAACCTCCATGTTACCATCAGTGTGTTATCTTAAACTGTGTTGTACTTGCAGAGAGTAGGACAGAAGAGATACCTGATTTTGTTTTGTTACGTTTGGTAATCGTTAGCTACCTGATTCGTTGTGAACTTATCTTTTCTTTGAATATTGACAAGTGATTTCCAGATGTACTAAACAGTTCAGTGGTCAAGGAACCTACTGGGATATTTGATTTGGACATGTGTAAAGTTTCCCCCTCCGCCCCTCCCCCGTACAGCTGATTAGCCACATGATATGTTTGGTGAAAGAGCTCAGTTTGTGCTCCAGTGTTAGGGTTTTTTCTTTGACTTTGTCTTGCAGTGTTCCGTAGTACGATCTTGGTGTAATGGTTAATAAATTGTTGTTGTAATAATGAATACTTTGAGGATGTATTAATAATTTTCTCTTTCAGCATAATATTTACTTGACTTACTAGCAAATTTTCACTAGTTATCACCCAGTTTGTTTCTGTGTCTATTCACTGCTGTTTGGGCAGTTGGTGAGTGTGATGCCAACCGCACACACAGCTGCTTTTTTACTCTGGGAATAGTGCTCTTATTCATTTGAAGTACTTGTAATTGACAGTGCCATACACTTTTCCTCATTGGTCTTTCACAAAAGCATGAAGAGTTTTTCAGTAACATCCAGCATTATTGGTGAGTAGGACAAGGGTCCTTTTCTGCGTAATAAATTGCTGGATAAATTGCTTAAATTTTAATGCAAAAGTCATTTTGTTTGCTTACCAGATGTTGCCTGAACAAGTCTTGTTTTGAGACTTCCTGGCAGATTAAAACTGTGTGCCGGACCGAGACTCGAACTCGGGACCTTTGCCTTACGCGGGCAAGTGCTCTACTGACTGAGCTACCCAAGCATGACTTACACCCCGTCCTCACAGCTTTAATTCTGCCAGTACCTCATCTCCTACCTTCCAAACTTGACATAAGCTCTCCTGCGAACCTTGCAGAACTAGCACTCCTGGAAGAAAGGATATTGTGGAGACATGGCTTAGCCACAGCCTGGGGATGTTTCTAGAATGAAATTTTCACTCTACAGTGCAGTGTGCGCTGATATGAAACTTCCTGGCAGATTAAAACTGTGTGCCGGACCGAGACTCGAACTCGGGACCTTTGCCTTTCGCGGGCAAGTGCTCTACTGACTGAGCTACCCAAGCACGACTCACGCCCCATCCTCACAGCTTTAATTCCACCAGTACCTCGTCTCCTAACTTCCAAACTTCACAGAAGCTTTTCTGGGAAGAGGAGAGTTTCTGTGAAGTTTGGAAGGTAGGAGACGAGGTACTGGTGGAATTAAAGCTGTGAGGACGGGGCCTGAGTCGTGCTTGGGTAGCTCAGTCGGTAGAGCACTTGCCCGCGAAAGGCAAGGTTCCGAGTTTGAGTCTTGGTCCAGCACACAGTTTTAATGTGCCAGGAAGTTTCATATCAGCGCACACTCTGCTGCAGAGTGAAAATTTCATTCTAAGTCTTGTTTTCCTGACAGTGTTCCTCATACCTAAATTTCTGGCACTGTATGATGAAATTCTGTGAGTATGACTTAATTTACTGTCAGTGGCACAAAATTTGAAATAAATGGCCGTTTTGAGCCTCTAAGTCCCACAAGAGACATGAACAAGCCCAGTTCTGCATCATATAAATGCAGAGATAATGAAATATGGAATAAGAGTCATAATTATGTTCAGGAATTTACATGGTCACGTAATTGTGGAATTCTGTAATGTCATAAAGCTGGTAACCATAATCCAAAATAGGATTGATGGTACTGAAAGTTGTCATTTATGTATTCTCTGTTTTTTTAATTAAAGCTCTTATAAGTGCTATTCCAAATATTCTTATACGGTATATTATGTCTCTAAATGCTTCTATATCAGCACATCTCCCCATGTTTTTCTCATCTATGTTATTATCTTGCCTAGAGGAAAAAATACCCCTTGTGAGCCGAGAAAAACTACACATATCAGAAGTTCATTATTTGTCTATTTCTGCTGTTATTTTTATTTTTCAGCTTTCCTTTCCTTTCCTTTCCTTTGTGCAAAACAAACCAGAATTTTCAATAGTTCCTTATCCAAATAAATTTTTCCCTCTCATGTCAAATGTGTTTGATTTTGGTGTTGCTGTGTCATTATATTTCAAAAAATGTGCATGCTGGTGTAGCTGGCAAAGTATACCAGGCGTTAAGTTTACTTAAGGTGGACCTCTTTAGTCTTTTAGGAAAACTGTACTTATGTAAATACATAAAGCAGAATATTTTATGGTCTTTATTTACATTTTTATTTTAGCATATGTTGTGTTTTAAGTGTTGGGCAAGGAAATTTTATACATTAGTCAGTTAAATATCATAAGTGGGTAAATGATTTATGTGACCTCATCTCTGTTTTTATAGCACATAGTAAATACTAGCAAATCATCCTTCTACAATCACACAATAATACTAGCAGATTCCCTACTATTTTTCTATGTTGTATGTAGCTTTAGACAGCAACTCAAAGTAAAATAGGCACGAAGTGAATTGTTGCTCTTAATGCCACATTGTATTAGCCTTCATATTGTTGGGAGGTGTTTCTAGAAATGACCAGAGATCAAACTTTAAAGTTCTGTGGACAGGCATTTACCCTCTGGATCCTCAAGTGAGACAGCAAGTAGGATTGTGTACCGTATGTGAGTTTATCACTATTTGAGATAAACTGAAATAGTAGCTCTTGCACAGTGAACATGGTTTTATAAATACAAGTGTGTGTGGGGCCATGTTTATTATTTTCAGTATTACATTATATAGTCTTCCTAGTTCCATGAATGTTTTATGTTCTCTGTGGCTTTTCAATGTTTAAACTATTATTTGACATATTTGTCTTCTGTTTCATTGTTATATTTTACAAATGATAAGAGAAACATTTATGCCTCTCAACATCTCAGGTTTTTGATAGTTGACCTGTTTTGCTGCATTGCATTTAGAATTTTTAGTACTTTGTATGCTTTTTACGTAAATTTTTTTAGTCTTTATGGTTCATTTCTGTTGTAGGGAAGAAACATGAGAATTTAGCAGCAGTTCTGTGATATATTTCCGCTGTTTTGTCATTGGACATCAGCTTTTAAGAAAAAGAAAAAAATCTAATTCCAAAAATATTAGTGGTTTTGGACAATGCTCACATTGTAAAGTGTCACATTTAGAAGTCATCAACTGATAATTTTTGTCAAAACTGATGTGCTTTCAGGCAATGAAATGACATATTGTCCAGTACATTATTTTGTTTTATTTTCATTTGTTAATTAGGTATAACTGTAATTTGAACTTGAGTTTGTTTGGTAGAGCCACCATCACTTGAAAGTCATGTAATTTATGTAACATGCAAAAATAGTGAGAAATTTAAAATTAAGTGTACACTCAAAATATTCCAAAGAAAAATGGTGTCGTACTTGTAGCAGGAAGTACAAGAAAAGCTCTAATTAAAACTTGTTTATTAATTGTTGGATTCTACTTAAATTTAATGTGCACTGTTTGGTTGTAATTACCTAAATACTTCTGGAAACAGTTTACCTTACTTAATTTGTTGTGTCACACTGATTAAATTTCAATAATAAGTTGTACAAGTGACTTAGGAGTCTGTATGATGAAATATGTTGAGTAATACTATTTTCAATTATTCAGAAATTTATATGAATATCACTGCTTGTGAACAAGATATTAAATTAATCAAGAAGAGTCAGTTGAAAATAATGTTTAGTGTAAGTGGAAGAGGTGGTCATACCACCATACTGTAAGTTAATTTGCTTTTTGTTTCAGTAAATATTTGAATGATCATAGCATATCTTTTCTGAACATGTTAGGATGAAGGTTCAGAGGAATAGTTATGAGATTCAGATTTTAGTAGGGGCAGGAGTTTTATTTGCTTTTTGAGTCTTACCTGATAGACAGTCCTGCAATGCAAAATCCGGCATTTGAGTTTCCCAGAGCCTTGTCAGATAGAGTTGCTTACTTTGAGTCTTGCACCTGATGTGTTGGGATTTCCTAATCTGCATAAAGTGGTATGTAGGGGAGTTACACAGGACATACTTAAGTTGTGCCTACTACATTCATTTGGGGTTACGGAATTTCCCTTGACTCTCTATTTGCTTTAGATAGTCTCCCAGGCCAGGTACCATGCTACAAGAAGTCATGGCACCAGGCAGCTCTTTCAGAGAAGTACTATTGGGGGGATGACCAATATGAGTGTTTGCATTCTCCTCCAGATGTTGTGTTTGATGGAAAAGGTGGACTAGGCAGGATTAATTAAAGCTAAAAAATGTCCTTTGTCAATCTTGTTTCCACTGCATGTAATAAGTGCATTCAAAATATTAAAAAGATACAAGGGGAAACCAATCAAAAGTGATCATAGAAGTTTAATCAATGGTACACACCCGACCTCCAAAAAAATTAAGAACACGTCATTAATCTTTATAACAGATCAAAGAACAGTGAAGAAGATGTACTTCAGTACTTTCAACTATAGAAGAGGTACAGATCAGAAATTATAAAACAGAGACAGATGGAAAATGATAATTGTATGCAGCAATCACAAAACAAATGCAAGGCTGCTTGGAACATTATCAAATCATCTTGGTAATACTAACAGAACTGCATATGATATGACCAGTATCACACCCGATGAAATGAATAACTTCTTTATTAATTCTGGTAACAAAGAACACCCAGCTCTTAATAAACATCTCAGGGGGGGGGGGGGGGAGGGGGGGGGGGGGCGAGATATTCGTATTGCACAACAAACCTGCAATATCTACATACCTAGATTCACTGACTGCGGACAGTACTGTGCCCATTACAACTCCATCCAACACCCTCAGCATCATATGTTCATTTCTTTGTTTAACCTTTGCAGAGAAACAACAGCCTTTCTTCCATATACTGGTGTCCTGTTAGGATCGACTGTATTAAGGAAAATGATACAGTGAACTCATATTCTGCTTTAGATTGTTTGAGGGCAATGTAAAAACTGATTTGGGCTTCTGCAAGTCAGAATTTTACTACATCTCTTGCCAATGCAGTCTGTCATACACATGGTAAACTGTCTGAATTGTGGAAAAACATTGCACTGGACATGAGCAGCACGTAAGTTTAGGATTTACAGACAGTGTCAGTAAAGATTGTGATGCTGATCACGGTCTCCTTAAAAAAAAAATTGAAAATAAACTTAATACCAGAATATGAGAGTAAAAAAAGCAAATTTCAACCAACAATACATATATAGAAACAGTTAGGATCCAAGAGCTGACCGAGCGAGGTGGCGCAGTGGTTAGCACACTGGACTCGCATTCGGGAGGACGACGGTTCAATCCCGTCTCCGGCCATCCTGATTTAGGTTTTCCGTGATTTCCCTAAATCGCTACAGGCAAATGCCGGGATGGTTCCTTTGAAAGGGCATGGCCGATTTCCTTCCCCATCCTTTCCTCACTCGAGCTTGCGCTCCGTCTCTAATGACCTCGTTGTCGACGGGACGTTAAACACTAATCTCCTCCTCCTCCTCCAAGAGCTGGAATATGAACCTTCGACAGAATGCTGGTTCGTAACTTCGCTAGCCTCCTGGCATCAGTCCACAACTTACCTGATGATAACAAATCGGTCTGAAGTCCAAATATTTTAAAAGTTTGCCGCAATGATTCACCTGAGAATGTTTCAATCTGCTCTGTTGTAACTTGGAAGTATAAGTGACCTAGTCATAACATTACAGGTATTTCGCTGCACTCATTGTACACTTCTTTCTGTTTAACATAGTGGTGATGTGACTACATTTCTTTTGGAAGAGACTTTTTTTCAAATCGTAGACTGAGAGTATTGGCATCTGGAAAACAGCAGTGCATTTAACTGTATTGACGTAGATACTGTGTACATTTTTTATCATTGTTGGAGATTGTTATACACGCAAATTCCAAGGCTTACTGTTAATGAGTAAATGGTAGCAGAAGGCAAGATCATTATATTAATGATTCACTTGGGGTAGATTATGAAGAAGTTAATGACACAGTCATTCAGTTTTCATTCAGGTATGTACTGCCATTGTTAACAATGATATTGACGTGAAAATCTGCTGACAAGGAGTGTAGGTGCCCTCATACCAGCTTCGGTCAGAAGAGTGGATGTGGATCCGTATTACATTTAGGAAGTGTGAAAGATTGGAGAGAGTGATGGTATGAAGGGGAACACTGCTACTAGACATACACGTGTATCTAACTAACGAAAGCAGTCTGATGGTAAGACTAGACCTGTAACTTCCAGGACTGATGACCTCAGAAGTTAAGTCCCATAGTGCTCAGAGCCATTTGTAACTTCCAGGCAGATTCAAGTCCTGTACCAGACTGGAACTCAATCCAAAAACTCTCCTTTTACAGGCAGTGTTCTTACCAGTCGAGTTATCTGAGCATGACTCACAGTCTGTCCTTCAAAGCTTCACTACTTCCAGTCCCTCCCCCCAACTTTTGAAACTCTTACTTCCTTAAGTGCTCATTCAAAATGGTATGCAGGAGAGCTTCTGTGAAGTTTGGGAAGTAGAGGAGAGGTACTGGCAGAGGTAAAGCTGAAGCTGTACGATCAGAGTTTGTAAAGAACCAAGATTTCGACCAGTTAGAAAAGGTGGACTGTTTGATCTCACTTTTACTAGTGAAGTATTTGTTGCCATCTTAATTTTACAATATGCAATGTATGGGTTTTGTGGAAGAATTTGATACACTGGAGCATTTTCAGCTATTATATTTTTCTTATTTGAAACTAATGAGAACATTTTTGTAAGCTACAACTTGTGAACATAAAATCCCAGAAAAATAGTCATCCTATCAGTTTCACTTTAAAAATAGAGAATGGTAAATGGGAACATAGTTTTGAAGAGAAATTGTTGCCAAAAATAATGTAAGCTTGATAATTTAAGTTGCTCAATTAACAACAAATACCATGTATACTTACAAAATCTTGAAATTCTATTTGCATTGTTGCAAACTGTAATTTTTTATTCATTAGGTAAATCATCTTTCTTTTATGAAAATGTTAACTTCACCAAAAACATTTTTATTTGATACAAAATCATAATATGTTAATAAAATTACATAGATATAACATACTGGAAATTCAATTTTTGATTCATTGTTGTTTTATATACTTTTTGTAACTATTTTTGCTCTAAGTTTTTTCTGCTAATAAAAACACATAGTTTTGTCTACATTTTCACTGATAAGGAAACCAGATCTTAACATAATAATTAGTATATAAAGCTCAGTCTGCATTGCCAATGAACTCTTGAATGCCTGTGCCTTAGAGGCTAAAAGACATGCCTAAAGTGTGTGTGTTTATTTTTGTGTATTTTGTAAAGAAATAATTTTTGTAATACTTTCCTTAAACAGTTATCATTGACTGTTCAGGTTCACTTTTACTACTAATTATAAAGTTTCTGTTTAATTTTCATACTTCCAATAGCAATATAATTCATCATTTCACAATTACTTCACTTTTCTGACAGGGCTCTAACTCAGATGATTAATTTTACTGTCTTATTTCTGTTCTATTTAGCAGCTTATTATCATATCACTGTTGTTACTCATCACTCGAACCATTCAAAGTGTACACTTTGTTTTTATTTTGTTTATCGTCTTTACCATACTGTTGCATACAGATCATTCTAGCTCTGTTTAGTGAGGTTCTGTTCCTGATCCCAGTCAGCTGTTAAATGACCACTGCCAAAGTCTACTGGCCTTGGCCTCCCCTCTCCCTTAATAGACATGCTCCTTTCACTTCTGGGAACCTTTGTTCCCCTTTGCAGAGTGCCCCGCAATGCAGTGTCCCCCCACCCTCACTAGCCCAGCCCAGCCCTACAGTGGCATCCTTGCAAGCTTTGCAAGTGAGCACACTAAGCTCCATATTACACACCCAAATGTCCAGTCTCTGGCAAATCATCTCGACAAGTTCCATTACATATTTCAAGACATAGACAGCCATCTAATACTTCTGTCGGACACCTGGCTCAAACCAAGTATTCCCACAAGTTCAATAAATCTAGACGGTTACATCTTTGTTAGGCACGAAAGATGAGGAGGTGGAGTAGGGGTTTACATATGCCTTGATTTACGTACTGTGTTACACATCCAACAATAATGAAAATAAGCAAGTGGAATATATGTTCATAGAAATCAAATCCCTTAATAGGAAGTGCCTAATGCGTGTCCTCTACAAACCTCCTAAAGTTCGAAACTGGTCTTTCAAGTCTCAAACTGAAGCATGAGCATAGAATTATACCTGTTGACACTAACAAATTTTCTATACGATAGTCCTTTCAGTATGAAATTTAAGCCAATGCTTTCTTCTTAAAATGTGTCGCTACTTCAGCCTGTTCCTATCCATCATACGAACAGTAGTCATGCTCTCATAGATACATTTGCAATGAAATCCCCAGGCTGAGTAATTTATATGTCTCAAATATCTGCACCTGGCATGTCCAGCCATGACATACTCTCTAGAATGTCCAGAAAGAGACTGCAATTTACTACTTACCAAGATTTCAGACTGTGAGGCAAACAGAGGAGCTATTTGATTGAGAAGTAGCGGTTCCAGTCTCTCAAACTGACATACAGCTGGGAGAGCGGTGTGGGTCTCGGGTTCAATTCTCGGCGGAGTCAGGGATTTTCACCTGCCTCGAGATGACTGGACATTTGTGTTGTCCTTATCATTCATGAAAGTGGTAAGATTGGACTGAGCAAAGGTTGGGAATTTGTATGGGCGCTGATAACTTAGCAGTTGAGTGCCTTACAAACCATTCATCATCATCATCCATATCCGCATCCAGTGATGCCAATGAGCTGAGGATGACTTGGCGGCTGGTCAGTACCTTGGGCCTTCATGGCCTGTTTGGGAGGAATTTAGTTTTAGAGTTTTCAGACTCATTAATTCGTCTGTTCTTGCAAGTAAGGTACAATAAATAGTTTGGGGGACATCCTCTATTCCTTTCTCAGTCATAAACAAAAAACTCCATGGGTCTAC
This sequence comes from Schistocerca piceifrons, assembly GCF_021461385.2. Classification (NCBI taxonomy): domain Eukaryota; kingdom Metazoa; phylum Arthropoda; class Insecta; order Orthoptera; family Acrididae; genus Schistocerca; species Schistocerca piceifrons. The sequence goes on along the minus strand of NW_025729169.1, from coordinate 341,296 downwards.
TTACAAACTTACTCAACTATATGACAAGTAAGCTCCCCTGACGAGCAGAAAAATAAGAAAGAAACATGCACCTTGGTTAACTGAATAACTAAACCAGCTTTTGATTCTCAGAGGTCCTGCATATTGGACATACAAACTAAGTCCCGCATCTGAAAATCATATTGCTTACAAGCAATAGTGTATTCCCATACATTAATCAAGAACAGAAATAGCCCAGCTGTCCTGTGGAAAAACCTGCGTGGTCTTGGTACAGGCAAAGTAAAAGCTGCAGCTGATCCCATTGTTGCAGTTGAACTGAAGCAGTATTTCATGTTACCTACAGTCACAACTGAACCACATACGAAATAGACACATGTTGATTACTTGTGGTTTTGTGGGATTTAAGGGACCAGACTGCTACAGTCATCGGTCCATTGATTACTTCATGAGGTTAAATGACTGTAGCAACAAAAAATTCTATCTGAAGCATGTTTCTTGCAATACTGTCATGCATGTCAGACCAGCATCTACAGGACGTGATGGCATCACAGTACAAATGATGAATATTATTATTGACCCATGACTGTCCACTATAACAGATATCTTCAAACACTCCTTGACCACAAGTGTTTTTCCTGAGTTCTGGAAACAGCCCCTTAATACCTGAATAAATTGCTACCAGAAAGAAAAATCAAAAATCATATTTTGTAACCAGTTATGAAATATTACAGGGTACATAAGGTCAAATGTAAGATGTGTTGTACCTCTCAGATATAATCAGGTATATCACATATTTGCGACAACAGGCATTTGAGAAATTGAATACTCACAGGAAATCACTTAGTAAAAGATATTTATTTAACAGTTTGATGTTACATTGATAGAATTTCTGGTGGCATACATTTCAAATAACAACATAGTCTTATTTGTGAAATTCTGGAATGAATATTAAACGTACTACATACAAAAACTAGTTGCCCTGTAGAATTTGATATTTTATCTCTTTGCCTTGTGTCAGTAACCTGAGGCTAATGACCTAGGTAGACTTACTGGGAACAGTGTTCATGGACCTTGATGATGCTGTGGTAGTTCTGCCTTTATACAGGCTGAAGCCTACCTTTTTTTCCTTCAGTTCTAGCATATCATATATTGTGTATTATGGGGAAATCTGAAACTGTCACAGCCCAGGGTGCATATGACCCAGGACAACCGGGAATTGTTTCATCCAGGAAAAACCCGGGAATTTTTCGGAATTCCGGGAATTTTTCATTGTTTTAGCTTTCAGTTAAATGTTTGTAATTTTGACTGCAGAATTGATTCTCTAGCAAAGAATGTTATTGTATTCTGCTAGTGGAGAATGATACTGCAGCAATAAAACATACATAAGAGGGAAAAAAAATAAAACTTTAGTGGCAAAGGAAATATGCAATTTACAACAAAAAACCGTGCACGCACAAGCGTCTGCAAATAGCAAAAATATGTCAAAGGTCTTAGGGCGCAGACTGTAATTCTTCGTAACAATAAACTGCTTGCTATGAGCATGACGTCACAACTGTTCACATAAGGTTCGTTTGACCAATTGCCAGCGATCTGTTGTGCATGCGCATTTGACTCGCGTATGAGCAGTACCTTCTCCCGCTATTTGAAGTTTGGCTGTTAGCTGTATCGGTAGTAGCAGCAAGCAGCCAGATGGAAACGAGAAAATTTTTTCTCGCGCGCTAGCTGGCAGATTCACGCTTGCACAGAGTTGTCTGAGTTGTAGTGGGGAGGGGGTTAACCTCCACGTGACCCGTGTTTACGTTCAGTGATTTCGCTGCTTCTCTTCGTGTGCAGCTCCCACGTCAAATGAAAACAAAACGGATTTCTGTGGCTGGGAGCTGTCAAGTGAATTAAAATACATCCACATAATTACGGAGGGCAAAAATATATTATTAATTTCAGTTTTCTGATTTTATTTTATTTCCAAGTTAGTAGCAGTCAAGCATTAATCGCCTTGCAGAACAGTGAAGTTATTTTTGCAAGTTTGCTAAAGAAATTTGGCTTTATTAATCTTTCCACTGAGGCAATCATTTTATTTGAAACGAAGTGTTTCATTCAACAGCATTGGCTAGTTCCAACTGTTCGCTGAATTTCAAGTGCACGTTATCATCTTCTGCCATATATGGCATTATGCCATAATAAAGAACCAAAAATGAGATCCTAGAGTACTGGTACTCCAAGAAAATGTCCATCCCAAAAACCACACTGAAAAGCTTAATATCAGATGGGACCGACTTCATTGTGAATCTGGAAAAAGCCAATTTGCACTTCAAGCCGAATTATGCATTTTAGTATGGTTTACGAAATTCCGATCCTCTTTGGAGTATCCTCTGATGCACTGTTCCTTTTATTGTGTAATATAAGCTTTCTTATTGCTTTATACACTGGAACATATGGGCTTCATACGCCACTGCAGTTGCACACGCACAATAATGCCTGTTTTCTGGCTCTCTCTGGCAACCGGTAAATTGAACCTATCTCTAACAGTCTCCGGATAGTATTGCGAACGGTGGTTAGAAAAGCGTTACTTTCAAAGTAAATTTCTTTTTACGCAAGATGAGTTATGTTACGAGTGAGAAAGTGGGATGGATATCTAAATCACAGAGCGTTCGAAACTGAACAGTTTGAGGACCAGCCACTTACAAGAATTTCGAGCTGAGACATTTATGTCAGAATTTTAAATTTACTGGCACATTTGTGTGATGTGTCTTAAAGTATAACACACGCAAAAAAGATAAATATTACATGTGAAAGCGTAGCGTCTGTTGTAGCATGTTAATCTTAGAGCTTAGCTTTTCTTGTAGATATACGGTACTGTGTACATTAATGTAAACCGTTAACTTTTCCTCTTGCGTGTTCGTGCTATGTAACCAGTGATCTTGCTATTGACTGACTATAACACGTGTCCTATGCTCTGAATAGCTGCTGTCATCGGCTGACGAGATCTTGTGGCTTGAGATATGACTCGCTTACAAAAGGACATCGCAACCTCGTTTTCTTTTTTTTCTTTTTTTTTTTTTTTTAGGTCTCTCCGAAACTTCTTTGCCCCGTCTTTTCCTTTTTTTCCGGGAAGTTCTAAGCTATTGTATAAAACGTTAACCATTCAAAGGATTGATAAGTTTTACAGTTCCGAGGGAAAATCTACGGAAAACCTACTGTCACTTAGGACAGAAAAAGTGTATTTTCGCCCGCGAAAAAGCATATTTTTTAAACGGGATATCCGGGAGAAATCCGGGAATTTTTTTTCCTTGTCCCCGTATACACCCTGCAGCCACTCTCTGCAAGTGGTAACAAGCTTTGAAATATCAATGTGCATTTCATGCAGCATAAAACCTTGGGGTCCTTCGATAAGAAAATAAAAGCCTCAGGGTATTAGCAATTCATTAGAATTTCCACATCACCTTAAAAGTGAAATGTTACGAGTCAAAACAGTGTTTATTTTTTTTTTTTTAAAGTCTCAGTCCTTCACAAAAGCTGGGAACAAGACAAGAACGTTCACCTGATTAGACTGAATCAGATTCCATATCAAGATTCACTTTATCAAAAAAGTTTCATATATTGAATACAAATGTCTGTTTCAATCAGAAAATAAATAAATAAAACATACACTTTATGTGGTTAGGGTGTATAAAATCCATTTTCATGAATAAAATTTAATGCTGTGACCACTCCATTGCTAAAATTCTCTTAACACTGATATGATCCCTGTGTGCAAGCTGAATGCCAGGACAGTATAAATCACCCAGTCCCTGTGTCTGCTTTGAGCCAGAACTGATAGAGTGGTATGATGCACTATGGCTTGGCAGAATAGCACGTAAGACCTGCTCATGAGGTCACCAAATATGATTGTGACATCATTCAATTTGTTTACATCTGCAATGTTCAGGTGTGAAACTTATGTATCTGCCCCACAACAGTATGCAGGGTAATGTAGTCATGGAGTCTTAGTTGTACTGAACTGTAAACCTGAGGATGAGAGACATCATTTTTAATATTTTTGTAGCTCAAAGGTTTGGTTGTATTGAATATTAAAATTGCCATTACCCTCATACGTAGCTGCTACCACTAATAATGGATAAAGCTAAAAAGAACTGCATATGTTATTACTAATGAAAATTTGTGTCAGAAGAGACTCAGAGCCAGATTCGCTGCTTTTCAAATTTTCATTGATACTGTTGATTCCACTCTTAGTTTCAGAACACTACTACCGTAGGTTCTCTCTCGCAGTATGTGGGAGTAGTGGTAATGAGGGAACAAAGTTGATGGAGGAATATGACTTACACTGGTACATAGGATATATGTCAGTTCACGGAAATGATATTAATGGAAAAACTGCCTGTAATAACAGTAATAATTCGTGGAAATCTGCTTTCCAGGTGAGTAATATAGGTAACTATCGACAGTCACATGGTAAACATCGCCAAGATAAAAAAGAAGCAATGAAAAAACAAGAAACCTAAAAACTCGTCTTGCAAGAGGCCTACTACAAAAAGAGTGCCATGTTGCATTAATATAGATATGTGGCTGCAATGGGTAGATAGCCAAAGACAAAGAAGTGTAATTTTGACAATGACTGTATTTCTTTTCCCAGACAATAAATAATTTCAAAAACATACTTTTGACCATAGAAACAGTACGGAAAGGATCTGATGATTTGTTTACACTCAAGTGGGCATAAACTCATAATTGGATCCTTCTAATGACCTCCAGATGTACCTCCAAATGTATCCAAAAACTTTAGAAAAAAAAAAAAACAAATTTCAATAGTACATAAGTTTCCCAATCACATTGTTATTGAGGAGACTTCAATTGTGGCTGTGACAAGACATCCTGCAAAACACTATAAAATGGATTCTCTGAGAACTACCTAGAACAGATTTCTCCGAAGTCCACTTATGATGGAAATATCTAACAGCAACCAATAGACCTGAACACTTTGAGGATGTCTACACAGAAACTGGTACCCGTGGCCATGAGGCAACTGTAGCTACAATGATTACTAAAGTACACAGGGCAACTAACACAAGTAGAAGGGTTATATTTTCAACAAACTAGGTAAAAGGGGCATGCAGTAATGTAGTACCTCAGTAATAACTTGAAACATTTGGCTCCAGAGAGGAGCATGTAAGAGGAACATGGTACAGGTTTACAAGAGTAGTTCACTGTACATTTGATAGATATGCACCCAGCAGAATAGTTCATGATGCGAGAGACCCTCCATGGCATACAGTCTCTGTAAAGAAACAGACTACTATAAAATAGATATAAAACAGACCATAGGGTTAGAGATAAGGAGATGCTGAATGATACATGTTTGGCACTCTAGAGGCAATGTGTGAAACCTTGAACAACTACTGTAGCTTATTATTATCTGTCACAAAACCCCACGAAATTTTGGTCATGTGTAAAGGCTGTTAGTAGTATGAAAGTTAATGTCTAGATACTCATGGATGAAACGGGGATTGAAATAGAGGTTAGCAAAGCAAAAGCAGAAACTCGCATTTCAAATACTCCTTCGCAAATGAAAATCAATAGGTACTGCCCTAATTTAGTTCTCGCTCATCTGCAAAGATAAATGATATAGATGTTAGTATCAGTAGTGTTGATAAACAGCTGAAATCGCTAAAATTGAACAAAGCTCCAGGTCCCAATGGAATCCCTATCGGATCCTCTATCAAATTTGTGCCTGATCTAGCTCCTCTTTTAACTATAATCTAGTGTCGGTCCCTCGAACAAAAAAACTCTGCCCAGTAGTTGGAAGATAGCGCAGGTCACACCTGTCTACAAGAGTAGTAGTTAAAGTGATGGTACCATCTAGTATCCTTATCATCCATTTGCTGTAGATTCTTAGAACATAATGAGCTACCTCAAACAGAATGGCTGCCTCCATGCCAACCAGCATAGATTCCGAAAACATCAATCATGTGAAACCCAACTCGCACTTTTCCAACATGACAAGCTGAAACCCACTTATCAACGCAGTCAAGTAAATGCAGTATATTTCAGAAACGTATTTGACTCCATAGCACATCTACATCATACTCCAGCACAAAACAGTGTGTGGTGGAGGGTACTTGTGATGCCTCCTTCCCTATTTCACTTGCAAATGGCATGTGGGAAGAATGATTGTCAGTAAGCCCCTGTATTATTAACTCTAGTTTTTCAAATTTTCTCCTCGTGGTCATTTGTGACATGTATGTGAGTGGAAGTAGTACTCTGAGGTGACTAAAGTCATGGGACAGCTGCATGGAGATGGCAGTAGTATCGTGTACAGGAAGCATTAAAGGGTAGTGCATTGACAGAGCTGTCATTTGTACTCAAGTGCTTCAAGTGAATTGTTATCGACATGACTATGACTACACGACAGGAACAAATAGACTCTGAACGTGAAATGGTAGTTGGAGCTAGACACATGGGACATTCATTAACAAATTCAATATTCTGAGATACACAGTTTCAAGAATGAATCAAGAATACCAAATTTCAGGTATTACCCTTCACCACAGACAACGCAGTGGCCGACAGCCTTCACTTAATGACAGAGTAGCGGCATTTGCCTAGAGTTGTCAGTGTAAACAGACAATCGACACTGCGCCAATAACAGCAAAAATCAACATGGGGCACATGACGATCGCATCCTTTAGGACAGTGCAGCGAAATTTGGCGTTAATGGGGTATGGCAGCAGGTGATTGATGTGAGTGCCTTTGGTAATAGCACGACATCGGCTGTAGCGCCTCTCCTAGGCTTGTGACTATATATATGTTGGACCCTAGGCGACTGGAAAACCCTGGCCTGGTCAGATAAGTCCTGATTTCAGTTGGTAAGAACTCATTGTAGAGTTCGAGTGTGGCACAGACCCCACAAAGCCATGGACCCAAGTTGTCAGCAAGGCACTGCGCAAGCTGGTAGTGGCTCCATAATGGTGTGGGCTGTGTTTACATGGAATCGACTGCGTCCTCTGATCCAGATGAACTGACTGTTGACTGGAAATGGTTCTGTTCAACTACTTGGATACCATTTGCAGCCATTCATGGACGTCGTGTTCCCAAACAATGGTGGGAATTTTTATGGATGACAATCCACCATGTCACCAGCTCACAGTTGTTTGCAATTGGTTTGAACAACATGCTGGACAATTTTAAGTGAATGGTTTGGCCACCCAGATCGCCTGACATGAATCCCATCGAACATTTTTGTGACATAATCGAGAGATCAATTTGTGCACTAAATCTCTCACCGGCAACGCTATCGCATTGTGGATGACAATAGAGGCAGGATGGCTCAGTATTTCTACAGGGGACTATCAATGACGTGTTGAGTCCATGCCATGTCGAGTTGCTGTCCTACGCTGGGCAAAGGGAGGCCCAACACGATATTAGGAGGTGTCCATGACTTTCGTCACCTCATTGTATGTTGTCCGACTCTTCTCAGAGAGTATTGTCTCGAAATTTCACTCGTAAACCTCTCCATGATGCACACCACCTCTCTTTTAATGTCTGCACTGGAGTTTGTTGAGCATCCGCCGACTAGACAATCCCATGATAAACCCACCAGTCTTCGTTGGATCTTCTCTATCTCTTCTATCATTCCTATCAGAAAAGTATCCCAAACTGATAAACAGTACTCTACAATCAGTTAAACTAGCGCATTGTTAGCCACTCCCATCGTGGATGAGTTACATAGATTCTTCCTATGAATCACACTCTAGCATCAGGATCCTACTATTTGTTTTATGTGGTCATTCCACTTAAAGTCGCCCTGGATATTTACCCCTAGATATGTTACTGTAGATACTTTTTCCAGCAAGTTGTCATCAATAGTGTAGTTTTACAGCAGTGGATTTATTTTCCTATATATGCAAAATATGTTACATTTATTTACATTCAGAGTCATTTGTCAATCATCTATAGGTCATTCTACAAATCGGTACTGTCTACTGGCGTTGCTAAATTCTTGTTGACAACCGCATCACCTGTGAACGGTCTTAAAAAGCTTCAAACACTTTTTAATAGATCATTTACATGCATCGTAAATAGTAACGGTCCTATCACACGTCCTTGGGGTACTACCAAAAATGCTTGTACATCTGTCGATTTTTTCCGTTAAGAGTGACGTGTCGAGATCTATCTGCAAGGAAGTCTTGAAACCAGTCGCAAATGTCGCAGCACTATGTATCTCGTGGAGGAACAGAGCGAACTGAGTTTCACAAAATCTTTGTTTGCACAATTCTCTTGATTCCTATATAGGAGATTTTTGTTCTGCAAAAACTTCATAATTCTTGGGCATAAAACATGTTCCATAATTCAACCAAAGACTGACATCAGCAATATAGGCCTTAGTATGATGGCCCGTATTACAATCTCCCACTGTGAAAATTTTGACCAAATTAAGTATTTCAGCCTTCTGTCTGTTATATTACGTTTCGTCGCCAATATTGTCACTAAGTGACTGAATAGATGGTTTTGAACCGCTTACTGTTTTTACATAAGACCAAAACCGTTGGGCCTTGCCCACTCATCTCGTATCGGGTGCCTAAGGGATGCTGCATTCTCGGAATGCTATACCACAATTCAAGCAAATACCATTAGTAGTTTTTTTTTCTAAACAGTAGATTTGACAATACTTAACTTGAATGTACTACATGTTGTCACAAGCGATGGGCGACAGGCAATATAATTCAGAGTCCCTGGCTATATGCAATGTTCCTGCAAGTTTGACACACAGTTTGTGGATCACTGATAACTGTTCTCATAGCACTCTCTGTGAGGCGAAGCTAATACTCCACTAATGTCAGCCTGAGGCTGGCAGGAGCAGCGCTTATATTTACTTCTTGCAGAGGTCGGCCCTGGCACAGCCGGTCTTTGTGAGTGGGCAATTGGCTGACGTCGCCTCACCGCCTTCTATGGTCTTGCATTCTTCCTCTTCGTTCCGGCGCTTGTGGTTACGCCAGAACATTCTTTCCCCCCAAAGCGATGGCCCATCGTTGTGTAGGGAGTGCGACCACGGTGGAGGATGCAGGAGTGTGGACACATCGTTGGGCCAGAAGCTGTGGCTCAGGGGTCAAGCTTCCGGCCATACCCCGCCATCTGTCCTGCGCTCTGGCGGAAATGTCCCCCGGAAAACGACCAGAAGGGTACGCGTCCACCTTCTGCTGCCATGAAGCAGATGAAGATGGCGGCGACTGCTGCGGTGTGGGTGGGTCCGGCTCCATTGGTAGGACGAGAGGACGCAGAGGAGGAGAATACCCCATCTCAATGTGGTCGTCCCTCGGTGTCGTGATGACATCCTCTGGCACCTGCTGTGGCCGCGCTGTCCTCTGGACCTGTGAATCTGGAGGAAGATGGACTGAAAGACCATCATGTATACGACAGAGGCGAAGTTGATTTTGATGGTAGCACTGCAAGCCATCGGGACCTGAAAGAAGATACATGCAAGCGCCAAGTCGACGGGCGATATCGCCTCGCGCCCACCGTCTGCTACCGCTAAAAACCCTGTGAAAGACAATATCATGCGGCGCGAAGCAATACTTGCGACCTTCCTTCAGATGCTGAGGAGGGTGGAGCAGTATCCGATGGTGGCGGCCGTGAAGCAATTCCACTGGCGATGGTCCATCTCGTGGGTACGAACGATATGAGGCAAGAAACAGTTGCAATGCTTGATCCCTAGTGTGAGCGGAGCGAAGTTTGGTCATCTGCTGCTTGAAGGTTCTAACAAAACGATCCGCATCACCGTTTCACTGTGGATGGAATTGTGCATTAGTGAGATCCTGTATGCCATTGCGTTCACAGGATGTTTCAAATTCATTGCACCTGAACTGGGGGCCGTTGCCTGTCACTATTACTTCAGGTAAACGTTCTAGGCAAAAAAAAAAAAAAAATCGATGATAACACCTGAACTGTGCTACGTGACGTTGTCGAGTTCGTTGAGACAGAGAAAGGAAACTTGCTATATGAGTCAACCACAGTCAACCAGCGAGTGTTCCAAAAAGGTCCCACAAAGTCTGTGTGCACATGTTACCATGGCGATTGCCACTTAGGTGAAGCAGAGAATTTTTGTGGCAGAGCGGACTGATTTTCCGCACATGCGTGACACTGTGACGTAATCTGTTCTATTTGGACGTCCATACCCTGCCAAGTACAGTGTCGACGCACCAACTGTTTCGTACAAACGATCCCCCAGTGACCTTGGTGGAGTAACTGCAACACTTCTTTTTGCAAAGCTTTAGGGATCAACACACATGACTGTCCACTATCATTTTGAACAAGATTCACACCTTTCTGTTCAGCGAGGCTGTGCTGACGTACAAAGTATAGTCGCACTACAGAGCTTTTTATGCTATTCAACGAGTGAGGCCAAGATGTGCGATTATAATTGAGCAAAATGTTCAAATCTGAATCAGCGTCCGTGGCCTGTGCAATTTTCTTATAGTTCAGCGGAAACGACCGAAGCAATTCAGAATCCTGAGCATCGATGTGACATCAAGATGCAGCAGAAGCGTCAAAGACAGGGCCAATCAAAAGATGTGAAAGTGCGCCCGCATTAGTATGTTGAGCTGTCGGACGATACACAATATCACACTGGTATTGAGACAGGAAGAAAGCCCGTCTTTGCACTTTTTGGGCAGTTTGTACAGGAACCGGTTTCGTTGGATGAAACAAGGACTGCAAAGCCTTGTGATCCGTTACTAACTAGAATTTTCTGCCGTACAAATAGTGGTGGAATTTGATGACACCATACACAATAGCCAAAGCCTCTTTTTCAATTTGTGAATAGTTACATCGAGCTTTGGACAACACTTTTGATGGGAAAGCAATAGGCATGTTTTTATCGCCAATTCTGTGCGAAAGCACTGCACCGATTCCCTAAGAGGAAGCGTCAGCTTGCAATACAACGGGTTTGTCAGGATCAAAGTGAACTAAGCATCGATCACTGAACAATGTATCTTTAAGTTTTTGAAAAGCTACTTGGCACTCATCTGTCCAAACAAAGGGGACATTCTTGTCGCGCAAGCGAGGAGCTATGATTTGTGCAGCATTCGGTATGAACCGAATATAATTGTTCATTTTCCCTAAGACTGACTGCAATTCTGTGACATTGCAAGGAACTGGCAAGTCTTGTATGGCTAACAATGCAACTGAAAAGGATGTATACTTTGACTGTTTATGACATGAGCAAGATACTGCAACTTAGGTTTACAAAAATCGCACTTGTCCAGTCTACACTTCAGTCAGGCATCAGATAACACACGAAACAAAGCACATAAATTTGCAATATGTTCTTCAGGTGTCCGACCTGCTACTACAATGTCGTCCAAGTTTGAACAGTTTGGCACTTGTGCAGTCAGATGTTCCAAATATCATTGGGAAAATGGCGGGTGTGCAAGCACTGCCAAAAGGCAAATGCAAATATTTAAACAAGTCTAAATGAGTATTTACTAGACACACTTTTTGAGATTCTTCATCGAGTGGTATCTGAAGATATGCGTCACGCAAATCAGTTTTTGAAAAGTAGCGTCCAACGCCTAATTTGTCCATGAGATCTTCTGGGTGTGGCAATGAATAAGTATCAATAACAGTTTGTGGGTTGACTGTAGACTTGAAGTCAACACAGAGGTGAATGCGACCTGCTATTCTTTTCAGTTCAGCAGCGGCTTCGTCCCGTAATGCGATGGGAACAGTTCTGGCCCGGCAAAATTTCGGCTGATCATTGTGTTTCATAGTAATATGGGCAACAAAATTGTTAGCTCTACCTAAACCTTCAGAAAAGAGTTCTGGGAATCCTTTTAGCAAGCTAGCTACACTGTCTTTTGCACTGCATGTGGATACTGACAAAACATTGTCCTGAATGTTAAAGCCAAACAAATTAAATGAATCAAGACCAAATATGTTCTCACACTTGCGTGATTTTAGCTCTGTAAAAGTCACTGTTTGCGTATGCGAGCGATACATAGCAGGCAAATTACATGTTCTGAGAACGGGAAGGTTTTGTCCATTACAAGCTGTCAGTTGCGTGCTGGTTTTAGACAGGCCTGGGGAGCGTAACAGTTCATATGTGTGACGATTTAGCAATGTGACAGAGGCACCCATGTCCAATTGAAATTTGCCACAAATGAGTAAATGAACAAAAAGTTCGTTTGACTGGCGTATCACGGTCGCAGGTTCGAATCCTGCCTCGGGCATGGATGTGTGTGATGTCCTTAGGTTAGTTAGGTTTAAGTAGTTCTAAGTTCTAGGGGACTGATGACCTGAGAAGTTAAGTCCCATAGTGCTCAGAGCCATTTGAACCAGTTTTTGACTGGCGTATCACTAACGAAATGCATGCTTGCTAGTTGCAGTCTTGGAGTATACTGGATTAATGACATAGGCCTTGTGGCAAGAGTTTTGTGAGTAGTCTGAATTCTTATGTTTGTTCCATTGCAAATACGGATTGTACATGTCCTTTCTTACCACAAGCGTAACACTAAGCTTGTCAGGAGGGGCAGTCTTGGCGTTTGTGCCGTAACACCTAGGGCAAGACTTAATTTTGTTACCCCGTATAGCTGTCTGTTTAGCAAACTCCTTATGCGGCGTGGAACGTTGTTTAGTTGGCACGGCTAACGCACGCTGTCGGTGCGTAATGGGGCGATCACAAGCAAGGAACTCAACCTGACAAGTAGCTGGCCGCTCAAATATATAAGCTGACAAGGCACCAGAATCGTACTGATCTAGTACTTGCACTACCTGCTGAAATGGTGGACCTGACTGTTTCAAAATCCGTTCTCTGATTTTGACGTCAGGCACATTGTACATGATCGCATCACGCAACATAACGTCTGAATATATGTCACCGCAAGCACATTTGAATTTGCATTTCCTTTTCATACCCTGCAAATCAGTTACCCACTCCTGATAAATTTGTTCTGACCATTTTTTGCACACACACTTAACGAATGCCATCCTGACACACCAACACTTCCCTGACTTTTGGAAGGCGGCCAAGGTCCTGATGTTCAGGAAGCCAGGGAAAGACCACTCCCTCCCACAAAATTACCGACCCATCAGTCTGCTGTGTTCGCTCAGCAAGATTGTTGAGAAGGTAATACTGAAATGTATCACTAGGCATTGCATCGCCAACGACACCCTAAGACCGGAGCAATTCGGCTTTAGGAGTCACCACTCGACAACACAACAACTCCTCCACGTAGTCGAACATATAACACACGGCTACGACATGAGCAAAGCCACAGGGGCCGTGTTCCTAGACATCGAAAAGGCTTTCGATCGTCTCTGGCACAACGGACTCATACGCAAACTAAGCGAAGCTGGATTCCCAGACGGACTCGTACGTATCATACACTCATATCTCACGAACAGATGTTTCAACACTAACGTGCAGGATAAACAATCAACACAACACGGTATCCAAGCTGGAGTACCCCAAGGGAGCATCCTAGGGCCCATCTTGTTTAACCTGTACATTAATGACTTCCCAGCGACACAAAACACGACGTTAGCCGTCTACGCGGATGACACAGCCATCCTCGCGCAAGACTGGAAAGCGTCGAACATCAATTCACGAATACAGACAGCACTCAGAACAGCTGAGCCTTGGTTGGAGCGATGGCGTATTAAAGTAAACGTCGACAAGTGCGATGCAGTTCTGTTCACACGCAGACCGAAACTACTGCGCAAACACCAACACTGTAGACCAATAACACTACATACACGCCCAATACGTTTCCGAGAGAAAGTCAGGTACCTTGGTGTCTGGCTGGACCGGAAACTTACATGGGGGGACCACATCGAATACGTTGCCAACCGAGCGCACGCGAGGCTCAAACAGCTCTACCCAATGCTCAACAGGGAAAGCACACTGAATAGGAGGGTGTCGAGGTCCTTATACATGACACTGATTAGACCTCTGATGACGTACGCAGCTCCCGTCTGGGGATATGCAGCTCCCACAAGACTGCGCCGCCTGCAGATCATACAGAACAAGGTGCTACGAATCATTAGCAATGCTCCACGCTACACACGCACCGTGGATCTTCACCATGAATACCGCCTTGATACCCTCAAGGAAGTATTCAAAAAACACGCCACACGACTATACAGGAACTCGAGACACTCGAACAATCCTTTCATCCTCACTCTGGGAAACTACGATCACAACCACAGGTGGAAACACAAGCGGCCAAAGACACTGCTAGCTAGGGCATAGCCACCTATGGTTAACTAACATACGCAAACAGCGACAAACGTCGGCAAGCCCCTGCATATCAGCAACACTGACTGGCAACTACCAGCTGCTATTAGTGCCGACCAACAGGCCACAGCAGGGACACCGACGAGCTCGCCCACAGACGCACAAACAATCTGCCAACATTCCCTCACACTGTGCCTCCGGTATATGACCTATCGGACACAAGATCGATAACAAACCTAACTGTTGCAGGATGCTGACGCTGAACGAGGACTCTGTACCAGCACCCAGCGCCAGCCGCCGAGCAGCACAAACGCACAACGTCAAGGTATCGACATGCATGATACCCACTACTAACAAAGCCTATCCTTACACAACCTATCGCAGGCAGCAAGACAACTGCTACTGCTCTTGCCGCCCGACCTAACTTTCGCAGAGGTTTTTTTCCCTTGGCCCTTGCCTTGGCCCTTTTTTTCCTCTGCCCTTCAAACCACTACCCTTCGTCAGATTTCGACCAATCTATCTCCAGATGAGCGCGTATTAATGGTTAATCCTAACCAGACGTACGGAAACATCGCAGTACCCACATCCTGCGACACCTCACTTTAGTGAATACTAACCCTTATGCAGAGATGGCAGTAGACCTTTTGTGTTGGCCATCATGCCGGTTTGGGCGTGGAAGGGCTCCACCTCTATATATATATATATATATATATATAAAGAAAAACATTTTTTGCAATTAAAGAATTGATACCTAGCTGCTACCACATTCAGTTGTTGGTCATAATAGCTAGTCAGTGAAGTGATAACAATGTGACACGCAAGTTCACGTAGAGTGGCGTTAGGAAAGAGATTTTGAATTAATCTGAACACTACACTTCCTACCGTGGATAATAGATATGGAAGTTTTACAGTACCTGGGATGTTTTGGGCTAGCATATGGGCGTCGAACTGGCGCAGCTACTCGGGCCATTCCTCGTCTTGGTCACTAAACTGTCGAAAAGGTGATATAGCAGCGTCCCGGCGGAGGTTCCAGTCCTACTACGGGCATGGGTGTATGTGTCTTTGTCCTTACGATAATTTAGGTTAAGTAGTGTGTAAGCTTAGGGACTGATGACCTTAGCAGTCCCATAAGATTTCACACGCATTTGAACATTTGATATAGCAGCTGTAGTAGGTGGTGCATCGGGCGCGCAGAGTTGGTGAGTAGTTGGTGCACCGTGTTGAGTAGTGCTCAGAGCTGCTGCGTCTGAAACTGAAACATCTGCGTTAGCTATGTGGCATCTAATGCTTGCAGCTATGGCGCGTGAGTAGCAAAAACGACAAGAAACTGTGAAAGAAATTAAGCGCCCCTGCAATGTAAAGACAAGAGGGAATTAAGGCGTCAGCACATACACTGTTGGCCATTAAAATAGCTACACCACGAAGATGACGTGCTACAGACGCGAAGTTTGACCGACAGGAAGAAGATGCTGTGATATGCAAATGATTAGCTTTTCAGAGCATTCACACAAGGTTGGCGCCGGTGGCGACACCTACAACGTGCTGACATGAGGAAAGTTTGCAACCTATTTCTCGTACACAAACAGCAGTTGACCGACGTTGCCTGGTGAAACGTAGTTGTGATGCCTCGTGTAAGGAGGAGAAATGCGTACCATCACGTTTCCGACTTTGATAAAGGTCGGATTGTAGCCGATCGCGATTGCGGTTTATCGTATCGCGACATTGCTGCTCGCGTTGGTCGAGATCCAGTGACTGTTAGCATAATATGGAATCGGTGGGTTCAGGAGGGTAATACGGAACGCCTTGCTGGATCCCAACGGCCTCGCATCACTAGCAGTCGAGATGACAGGCATCTTATCCGCATGGCTATAACGGATCGAGCAGCCACGTCTCGATCCCTGAGTCAACAGGTGGGGACGTTTCCAAGACAACAACCATCTGCACGAACAGTTCGACGACGTTTGCAACAGCATGGACTATCAGCTCGGAGACCATGGCTGCGGTTGCCCTGGACGCTGCATCACAGACATGAGCGCCTGCGATGGTGTACTCAACGACGAACCTGGGTGCACGAATAGCAAAACGTCATTTTTTCGGATGAATCCAGGTTCTGTTGACAGCATCTTGATTGTCGCATCCGTGTTTGGCGACATCACGGTGAATGCACATTGTAAGCGTGTATTCGTCACCCGGCGTGATGGTATGGGGTGCCATTGGTTACACGTCTCGGTCACCTCTTGTTCGCATTGACGGCACTCTGAACAGTGGACGTTACATTTCAGATGTGTTACGACCCGTGGCTCTACCCTTCATTCGATACTTGCAAAACCCTACATTTCTGCAGGATAATGCACGACCACATGTTGCAGGTCCTGTACGGGCCTTTCTGGATACAGAAAATGTTCGACTGCTGCCCTGGCCAGCACATTCTCCAGATCTCTCACCAATTGAAAACGTCTGGTCAATGGTTGCCAAGCAACTGGCTCGTCACAATCCGCCACTCACTTCTCTTGATGACTGTGGTATCGTGTTGAAGCTGCATGGGCAGCTGTACCTGTACATGCCATCCAAGCTCTGTTTGACTCAATGCCCAGGCGTATCAAGGCCGTTATTACGGCCAGAGGTGGCTGTTCTGGGTACTGATTTCTCAGGATCTATGCACCCAAATTGCGTGAAAATGTAATCACATGTCAGTTCTAGTATAATATATTTGGCCAATGAACACCCGTTTATCATCTGCATTTCTTCTTGGTGTAGCAATTTTAATGGCCAGTAGTGTAAAAAAAAAAAAAAAAAAAAAGTGCCGTGGGCGTTGGGCACTGGGTTTGGAGGATACTCGTCGCCAGTTGTTGGGTTTGCCCTTTCGTCTCATATAGGGTGCCTAAGGGATGCTGCATTCTTGAAAAGCTATACAACATTTCAAGCAAATAACATTAGTAGCTTTATTTCTATAAAGCAGATTTGACACAACTTAACTTGAATGTAGTACATGTTGTCGCAAGCGATGGGCGACAGGCAATATAGTTCAGAGTCCTTGGCTATATGCAGTGTTCCTGCAAGTTTGACACACTGTTTGTGGAGCACTGATAACTGTTCTCATGGCACTCTCGGCTAAGCCGAGCTAATACTTCACTAACGTCCGACCGAGCCTGGCACGAGCGGCACTTAAATTCCAGGTCGCTCATAGTGCGGCACGGTCCTTATCAGCAGGCTATTGGCTGACATCGCCTCACCGCCTTCTCTGGTCTTGCGTTCCCCCTCTTCGTTCTCGCACTTGTGGTTATGGCAGAACAAAAACCTCTTAGGGCCGGCCAGAGTGGCCGCGCGGTTCTAGGCGCTATTTTCAGTTTATGTGACAAACTCTTACGTTTTCATTACTTTTTTGGGAGTGATTATCACATCCACAAGAAAACCTAAATCGGGCAAGGTAGAAGAATCTTTTTTACCCATTCGCCAAGTGTACAAGTTAGGTGGGTCGACAACATATTCATGAAATGTGACGCACATGCCGTCACCAGTGTCGTATAGAATATATCAGATGTGTTTTCCTGTGGAGGAATCGGTTGACCTTTGACCTTTCGATCAAATGTTTTCGGTTCCGATTGGAGAAGCACGTCCTTTCGTCTACTAATCGCACGGTTTTGCGATGCGGTCGCAAAACACAGGCACTAAACTTATTACAGTGAACAGAGACGTCAATGAACGAACGGACAGATATAACTATGCAAAAATAAAGAAAGTAAAATTTCCACTTGTGCGAAGACTTGAACCAAGGACCTACCCTTCTGCAGCTGCTCACGCAACCATGAGACCACGGCGTTCCTGAGCTGACGTGCTCCTTATTGTTGCCTATGTGGCCCATGGACTACTCAGTTTGTATATTTTGCTTATTTTTTCACAGTTTCACACAACTTCTTCCTGTTTTCTTAACTGATCTGTGTTCGGTTTATCAAGGCCTATCCACTGTGCCAAGTTATAACTAAATCTGAGGGGGGTGCGATGGGGAGGTTCCCTTGTTAGAGTATTGGTTTCTTGGTAGGGAGCATGTTATGTTGGATGGAGAGTCAACGACGGATGTAACAATAACTTCGAATGCGCCCCAGGGGATTGCATTGGGGCCATTGCTTTTCATGGTGTGTATTACCGATCTTACAGACAATATATGGTAGGTCTTTCCCATCCCTTAAGACCGTGCTTGGAACGTGCTTGTTTAAAGCATATTGTACCACGCTTCTCATTTTTTCTATTCATGCTTATTTATCAAATGTAAGATTGTAAGGGGTATCAAGCGAAATTTGTGACTGGCTTGATGATTTATTTGTAGGGAGGGCACAGTGCGTCATGTTGGGTGGAGAGTCAACAACAGATGTAGCAGTAACTTCGAGCGTCGTCCAGGAAATTGCATTGGGGACCTTTCCATTCATGTCGTGTAATAACGATCTTGCAGACAATATTACTACTAACCTCACTCTTTTCACAGATGATGCAGTTATCTATAATGAAGTACCGTCTGAAAAAAAAACTGCACAAATAGTCAGTCAGATTATAATGATATTCCAAAGTGATGCAAATACTAACAACTTGCTTTAAGTATTCAAAAATGTAAAATTGTGCTCTTCACAAAATGAAAAGACATAGTATTCTATGACTGCGGTATCAACAAGTTATGGTTGGATCAGTCAACTCATACAAATACCTTGACGTAATAATTTGAAGCAATATAAAACGAAATCATCAAATGTAGCTCACCCGCAGATAAAGCAAGTGGCAGACTTCGCTTTAATTGTAGAATACCAGGGAAATGCAATCAGTCTACAAAGGATATACCTTACAAATCACTCATGCGACCCAGTCCAGAATATTGCTCAAAAGAATGGGACCTGTAACAAACGGGACTAACAGTGGATACTGAATTTATACAGAAAAGGGCAGCATCAATGGTCACAGGTTTATTTGACTCTTGGGAGAGTGTCACAGAAACTCTGAAGTAACTGACCTGGCAGACACTTGAAAACAGATGCAAACTATTCCGCGAAAGCCTACTTACAAAGTTTCAAGAACAGGCTATAAAATATTTCTCTGGGAATATATCACAAGCCCCTACCTATTGCTCCCATAGGGATCGTGATGAAAAGACTAGATTAATTGCGTCACGCACGGACGCATTCAGTCAGTCATTCTTCCATGCTGCATACATAAATGGAACAGATAGAAGCCCTTATAACTGTTACCTGAATCTTCTCAGGAAGGAATTACAACAATTCCTTTCTTGTTATTCTCTCGGTAAAGGATTTTGTGGATGGCTTGTGGTCCGCCGGTGAAAGCGATAGTACAATATTCCATATTTACGAACTTCCAGCATGCTGGAATAATTGCAGGTCAGCAACTTCCATTAATCAGTACAACTGAAACCAGCCAAAGTCGTAAATTTCACTTTTTTTATTTATTTACTTGATGACTAGTTTCGAGATGAGATCCATTTTCAAAGTGGGGTCAACGGAGGCGTCCGATACTACCCGTCGGCTTTGGGCCGTGACGTAAGGGTGTTGTGTTGTGTGACGTCATGACGGTGCGGAGTTTAGTTTATGAGTGTGCTATGTTTGTAGATGTCGTCTTCTTGCGGTTGGTGGTGTCCTCTGGTGGTGTATTTTGTTCATTTGGGTGTAGCAGCTTGCAGTGTACATTTATCGGTCGTGACTGTTATAGAAGAACGGAAATTAGTTTCAGTGAGTTAAGAATTAAGTTTCCGTTGCGTTTATGTTATTGCGGTGTCGTTTGATGTTACTGGTTTGCTGTTTGTCACGCGGTAAGTCGTTTAATTGAATTTGTGGCTTCTTTTGTTAGATATGGATATGGCTTCTAAGTTTAATAGTGTGCGTCTGCGGGCTGAAATGGGGCACGACATGTTGTCCGACATTAAGTTTCTGTAACTTTTTGAGCTTGTGACGGAGATAGTGAAATGCGGCGTATGCAAGCAGAATATGCGAGTTGGGGGTAGTGTGTGGCGCCGGAACTTTTTTATGGTAAGTAGTCGTTTTTTGGGTCTATTGTTCGCGTGCTATGATGTTCGATGGGGTTTTTATGTGTTGTTGGGTCGGTGTTATTTACTGCATGTGTTGGTGGTTGATGTTTTGGTATCGGCACTTGTGTTTGATTTATGTATCTTAAAGGGAAGTACTGGATTCCAATTTTTTTGGTATCGTCAGTTGGATTTGAGCTGCATACGTCATGGGAAGTGACCGACTGCAATTTGTTGTCGTAGCTATGTGTGTTTTGGTATTGTGAGCTGTTGTTGACCTATATAGATCAAGGAAAGTGTTCGATTCCAATGTGTGGTCGTAGCCTTGTGTGTTTTGGTATCGTGAGTTGCTGTTGACGTGTTTTGGTATCGTCAGTTGCTGTTGACCTATATAGGTTGCTTTAGGTGTTGGTTTTTATTTTGTGGTATCGACAATTGCGGTTGAGCTATGTAGGTGAAGGGAAGTGACCGATTCCTGTCGATATTGTAAGTGTAGCAGACCTTGGGAATGTTGTGGTGTTTTTATGTCGTCGTTTTGTGTGGTTTGTGATCGTGGTGTGTCTGTATGTGTTTATATTTAGTTTGTCGCCACCCAAAAACCCCCAATTTCCCGCGCTGGTCTCGTTAGTCTGATTGTATTTTTGGAGAGAGATGATTGTCTTGGTTTTATATGCATTTTCGTGTTTGTTGTCGTTTATGTAATGACGTCATAGGTGCCATTTTGCAAACGTTGAGAATGGTAGTTTCCGCCATATTGGTGACGTCAAGGGGCAAAGCAGACGCGTGGAATCGGACGCTTCCTTATTGCCACGAAGTGCATATGAACAGTCACAGTGCGTACAGATAACTGTTATCTGCATGCATTGTATTTTTGGAAAATCAAGTTTGACTACCTGGATGATTTGAAAATGGGTCCCGCCCCGGAACTCATCATCAAGTAAATAAAAAAGTAACATTTGCAACATTGGCTGGTTTCTGTTGTACTAATATTCCACACGTTTTGAGATGGTTAAAACTGAAATCGGCGAAGTCTCGCGATTGTCTCTTTAAGAAGGCTCAGGCGGGACTCCAAATAACTCACTTAACCCTGAAGCGATATCATGTCACCAATTAATCTGTTCACAAAGCTAATTCACATTTACGCGCGTAACGTGAGCACCTTCCACCTACCCTGCAGGCTTACTCAGGCTCGACTGACTGCCTCACTACTTTAGCGCCAAACCGGACGGTGGGCGCCAAGATGTACTCTTCTAATAAGATGGTGCTTCCTGTCAGTGACTCTAACTCGCTGGCTCAAAGATGCATAAAGGTAGATACCATTAGTTCAGGATAGTATCGATATCTGCACCCTTACATCTTCTCACTACATGTTTCCGAAATCTGCAAGAATTAAGGATTTTCGGAAATATAAGGAGAATCCTCCACCTTAATGAAAAGAAGAAGAAAACAACAGAATTGTCCGGCAACGTAATGGAAATATTCCAGAAATAGAAATATAATAATGGATTGCAACGGCCACCTCGTTTTCATATCAGTCGTTTGAATTACAGACAATATCTTGCAAGAGCACACACATCGCATCAACCCCTACCAACTGATAATTCTTACACTGTTTGTTTATACATGACATAAACTACATAAACTCTTTAAGAAATACCATAAATTTTACAATCGTATTTAGATTCAGTCCATTTCTTGGAATATTGTTTTAAAAACACATTAAACACATATATAAAAATTCAAAAGCAGATACTGATGAAATTAGCAAACATCAGAAACAGTTCACACTAGCAGTAAAGTATTTCTGTTTATGTGCAAAGGCATTAGTCTGGTGCTTTCCAAGCACCCTTACTTAGTGTAATAGTTGCATATTAAGCAAACATATAAGACAAGATTTGACAACATGAAAGGATTTGAAAAACTCAGTATTGCTGGAAGGATATTCAAGAAAGAAACACCAGCCATTTCGTGCATTTAGCAGCACATCTTTTCACTGAAAACTTTATGTGCAGGGAGACACTACCGGTTACTATGGGAGCCACACACACGGAACACGCCACCATTGCTGCACTGTCAATTTGGCAATTTACTTACCTTCTCGCGCTGATGAGTCTTATTCCACGCGAAGTCACGCGTGACGTCGTTATGACGTGTACAGCCAATATCGAAGACGACAATGGCGGCGAATCGACTTTTGTAATCGTTCGAAACGCTAAACTGCAGTAGTCGTTTTTGCAGATGAATTAAAGGAACAGCTCATTATATCCTCAATTGGTATGTTCACTGCTATTTTGGAAGCTATTGATGTCTTTATTTTCTTTGAAAATGCGAACCTGCCAACATTTAGAAAAAAAGAGCTCACAATCTGCACTGTCAACAGTATATTTCTTTTTAAATGCGAAAATTGACGCCTAGTAGCAACGTCGTACGGAGTCCACGTTAAACTCGACGTAAGTAGGGAATTACCTTCAGAAATTCAGTTGTTAAAATTAATGATTGAATACATAGTATCCACCATGTTCTCAACCAATCACAAATATAATTGAAGAACTGCATCAGTGTGTCTGAAGTTGTCCCAATACCTTTAGTTTAATAGTAAGGATTATTGAATCTGACCTATAAACACAGTTTCGAGGCCGGCCAGAGTGGCTGTGCGGTTCTAGGCGCTGCAGTCTGGAACCGCGTGACCGCTACGGTCGCAGGTTCGAATCCTGCCTCGGGCATGGATGTGTGTGATGTCCTTAGGTTAGTTAGGTTTAATTAGTTCTAAGTTCTAGGCGACTGATGACCTCAGAAGTTAAGTCGCATAGTGCTCAGAGCCATTTGAACCATTTGAACAGTTTCGAGATTTCCTTTCTGTGTGCCAGGTGCAGAATTTCTGCTAAAAATACGCGACCAAACAGCTTTTTTCCAACCGCCAGTTTCAAGTGACTATACCGAGCTGACAATTTGTGCAAATGGTCCTTTACATCAGTAAAACGCAAAGTTTTGTTAACATTACTCGGTTGACATTTACTTTCGACACATTTAAAAATTTGCAGGAGTACTTTCATTGCAGTTTCCAAATGATGATAAATACTGGATTGAACAATTCTATTTTCGAGTGAAATGTGATGAAGATATTAAGCTACCTGGAAAAATAATCTGTGGAATGCTATGCCCTTCTGGATCTATGCTTCCTATGCCCCTCTTCGCACGCCACTAGGTATGGCGCTATACTGCGCAACTGCAGCGCCGAGGCTGTTCGCTGCTCCGCTCAACTGATCCACGTCGTCCTCCCAAGGCGTCCGGCTGGTTCCACTTCTCCTCTTTCCACTACTTTCCTCCAGGGCTACCGAAGCTCGGAACACTGCCAACGATTGCCAACCGCTTCCTTGGGCGAGATTTGCTTACAAGGAAATCTGCCCATTGTACCCGCTCAGATTTAATGGTCAAATGGCTCAGAGGATAGCCCGTCAAAAACTGAACAAACATCAAGCATGAAAACAGGAAGAAGGTCTACCAACCTGTGAAAAAGAAGCAAAATCGAAACAATGATCGATCCAAGCTCAAGATGTGCAGCATCAAGCGAATAGCAAGTATCATGGCGTCGTGGTTGTCGGTCACCGTTGGACTGTGATACTGGAGATCTGTGCTCAAATCTCCCTTGTGTCCCATTTTTTTCCACAAAATTATCAACTTTCCTCCCAGTCAGGCTCTGTTCTCCTTCTGTAGTTTTGTCAGTTATCATACTATACATTGGTTATACAATATGATTCATGTGGTAAGAATATACACTGAAAGGCCAAAGAAACTGGTATAGCCATGCGTATTCAAGTACAGAGATGTGTAAACAGACAGAATACGGCGCTGCGGTCGGCAACGCCTATATAAGACAAGTGTCTGGCGCAATTGTTAGATCGGTTACCGCTGCTACAATGGCAGGTTATCAAGATTTAAGTGAGTTTCAACGTTGTGCTATAGTTGGAGCACGAGCGATGAGACACAGCATCTCCGAGGTAGCGATGAAGTGGAGATTTTCCCGTACGACCTTTTCAAATGCGTACCGTGAATATCAGGAATCCCAGTAAAATATCAAATCTCTGACATTGCTGCAGCCGGATAAAGATTCTGCAAGAACAGGACCAACGACGACTGAAGAGAATCGTTCAATGTGACAGAAGTGCAACCCTTCCGCAAATTGCTGCAGATTTCAATGCTGAGCCATCAGCAAGTGTCAGTGTGCGAACCATTTACGGAACATCGCCGATATGGGCTTTCGGAGCCGAATGCCCACTTGCATACTCTTGATGACTGCATGACACAAAGCCTGACGTCTCGACTGGGCCCGTCATCTCCGACGTTGGACTGTTGACGACTGGAATCATGTTGCCTGGTCGGACTAGTCTCGTTTCAAATTGTATCGAGCGAATGGACGTATACGGGTGTGGAGACAACCTCACGAATCCATGAACTCTGCATGTCAGCAGGGGACTGTTCAAGCTGGTGGAGGCTCTGTAATGGCGAGGGGCGTGTGCAGATGGAGTGATATGGGACCTCTGATACGTCTGGATACGACTCTGGCAGGCGACACGTACGTAAGCACCCTGTCTGATTACCCGCTTCCATTCATGTCCATTGTGCATTCCGACGGACTTGGACAATTCCAGCAGGACAATGCGACACCCCACACGTCCAGAATTGCTACAGCATGTCTCCAGGAACACTCTTCTGAGTTTAAACTCTTCCGCTGGCCACCAAACTCCCCAGACATGAACATTGTTGACCATATCTGGGTCGCTTTGCAACGCGCTGTTCAGAAGATATCTCCACCCCTCGTACTCTTACGGATTGATGGGCAGTCCTGAAGGATTCATGGTGTCAGTTCCCTCCAGCACTTCTTCAGATGTTAGTGGAGTCTATGCCACGTCGTGTTGCGGCACTTCTGCGTGCTCGCGGGGGCCCTACACGATATTAGGCAGGTGTACCAGTTAGGCTCTCCAGTGTAGAATATAAGTCATGTAGTAAGAATACATTACCATCGCAAGTAAATGCAATGAATAATGAGAGCAGGCGATATGCCGCATAGATCTCTCTCAGGAATG
This sequence comes from Schistocerca piceifrons, assembly GCF_021461385.2. Classification (NCBI taxonomy): domain Eukaryota; kingdom Metazoa; phylum Arthropoda; class Insecta; order Orthoptera; family Acrididae; genus Schistocerca; species Schistocerca piceifrons. The sequence goes on along the minus strand of NW_025729169.1, from coordinate 315,990 downwards.
GAAACAACAAATAAACGGGTGTGAACTAAGTAGCAAAAAAGGAGTTCAAGACCAAAAACTTCCAAAACGGAACGCAAGAGTCATAATGCATGGTACTTCTGTAGAACAAATAGGAGGTACGTACATTTGGAGGTAACTTCCTTACATCCCGCTGTTGCAAACGGACGTTACACCACGACACAGATTTGGATACAGAGAACAGACACATCAGTGGCCAGACGCACATTTCATAATTTTGTGAAAAAAAGGGCACGAGGTAGATTGGAACATGGCTCTCCACCTTCGCAATCCAACACCGTGTCCACATGCCATGGCTATAAAATATAATATGTTCAATGCTACACATTTTTATGGAAAATGCTTGGGCCGTTCAATGTTTCGATTTTGCTTATTTTTTCACAGTTCAGTATGCCTTCTACTTGTTTTTCGTCCTTGATCTGTGTTTAGTTTTTGACGGGTTATCCGCTGGGTCATGTTACCACTAAATCTGAGATAAGTGTGATGGAGAGTTTCCCTAGTTAGTGTGTACGGGCGGCAAATTGGAGCCGCTGTTGGCCTTGTTTGCGTTTCGATCTAATGGCGGTAACATCAATGCGTTGACGGTTGGTTGCCGTTGGGACTCCTTCCTGGTGTGGACGCCCGGTCGAATGTTCGTAGGCGATTAGTCGTGTCTTTGCAACAGGTGTGTACTTAAATTTTTCAGGGCACACACAAGTCGCACTTAGTATGTTTTATTGACCGATTTCGTTCTTTAATTTAACACGAGCATCACCAGAAATTCTGGAATTTACTGATTAAATTACACTAATTAAATCAAAGAGCGCAACCATTCAATAAAACATACTGAGCGCGACTTGTGGCTATCCAGAAAAACTGAATTTCAACAGTCACTGTCTCCCCTGCAGGCAATGCGTGCTCTCGCTAAGGGTGTGCATGTATTGTATATATTGGAGTTTTTTTTTCTTTATTGATTTTCAATTCCCCCCAAAGGGGGCGGGCTGGCAGCAGCTTACTACGCTGCTCTACAGCCTACAGACTTTTGTTTAAAAAAAGGAAGAAGAAAGAAACAAGGAAAAACAGGCGATAAAATGGTGATTTAAAGTGTAAAATGGCGTAAAAATGCGGAAAATTAAAACAGAAAGCAAAAGGGATAGGCAATGTTGATAAAATACACAGGAATTAGACAAGTAACATAGTAGACACACAATTAAAAAAAACATGGCGACAGTCTGGTTTCTGTTCGCAAGAGATAAAAAATCACACCCAGCGACAGTATGATGGCTGTTCGCTACACTTCCCAAAAGGCACAACACGGAACACTCACTGGTAAAACACACCGTAAAACACTGCATAAATATGGCACTCCCAATCAAAAGGCAGATGGGGGGGGGGGACTCGGAGAAGGGGGAAAAACAAGGAGGGAGGAGAGGAAAAAACGAAAAAGGGGGGGGGGGAACCAAGGAGGGAGGAGACTAATAAAGGGGGAGAAGGGCAGACGTGAGAGGGAATGAGAGGAGGCAGAGGAGGGAAATGTAAAAGGACTCGAGGGAGAGAAGGGGGCAGAGAGAGGGGAGGGGGGGAAGAAAGAGGATGGAAGGGGGGGAGAGGGAGCCTGGGAAAAGGACAGAGGAAAGGAGCGGGAGTGAGGATCAGAGTTGATAGGAGGGATAAATGGAGGGAGAGAGGGCATCATCCGGGAGGGGGAGTTGATGGAAGCCACCTTGGGAAAGGAGATGTAGGGTGTAGAGATGGAGGGTAGGGGGGACACAACGGTGAAGACGTGACAGGGGGCAGGGATCGGAGAGGAGAGGAGCAACCAGGGGGTGAGGGGGTTCAAGTCGGCAGGAGGTGTAGAGGATGCTGATATGTTCGAGGAATAGGAACAGATGGGGGAAAGGAATGAGATCATAGAGGATCTGCATGGGGGACGGGAGGCATATACGGAAGGCGAGGCGGAGTGCATGACGCTCAAGGATCTGGAGGCACTTATAGAATTTGGGGAGGGGGGCAGATATCCAGGCGGGACTGCCATAACATAGGATGGGACAGATTAAGGATTTGTAGGTGTGGAGGATGGTAGAGGGGTGCAACCCCCATGTCCGGCCAGAGAGGAGTTTGAGGAGTCAGAGGCGGTTGTGGGCTTTGGATTGTATGGAGCGGAGATGAGGAATCCAGGTGAGGTGACGGTCAATGGTGAGGCCAAGGTAGGTGAGGGTGGGGGTAAGGTGGACAGGACGGGCGCAGACAGTAAGGGAGAAATCCAGGAGGCGGAAGGAGCGAGTGGTACGACCTACGATGATGGCCTGGGTCTTGGAAGGGTTGAGTTTCAGGAGCCACTGGTTACACCATGCAGCAAAAAGGTCAAGGTGATTCTGGAGAAGGCGTTGGGACCAGTGGAGGGTAGGAGCAAGGGCGAGGAATGCGGTGTCATCAGCATATTGCAAGAGGTGTGCTGGAGGAGGGGGGGTTGGGGCATATCTGCCGTGTACAGGAGGTAGAGGAGAGGGGAGAGGACAGAGCCCTGGGGCACACCTGCAGAGGGGTAGAAGGTGTGGGAATTGGCATTATGGATGGTAACATAGGAGGGGCAGTGGGAGAGGAAGGAGGCCACCAGACGGATGTAGTTGATAGGAAGGGCGTAGGTTTGGAGTTTAAACGGGAGACCGGGATGCCAGACACGGTCGTAGGCCTTTTTGAGGTCAAGGGAGACAAAAATGGCGGAGCGACGGGAGTTAAGCTGGAGGGAGAGGAGATGAGTGAGGGGGAGGAGTTGGTCATCAGCAGAGATGGAAGGTCGAAAGCCTCATTAGGTGTTTGGGAGGAAGTGGTTGCGGTGGAGGTGGTGATGGACGCGCCGGGAAAGGATGGATTCCAAGAGCTTGCTGAACACAGATGTGAGACAGATAGGACGATAGGAAGAGGCATCAGATGGAGGCTTGTTGGGTTTGGAGAACATCAGGATATGGGAGGTTTTCCACAGGTCGGGATAGAAGCCAGTGGCAAGGATGACATTGTAGAGGGTGGCAAGGATTGAAAGGAATATACTGGAGCATAGAGTGGAATATGTAGAGAGCATTAAGGCTAAAGTTTTATCGTGAGCGGGAATGTTTATGGCCCCCTACGAACTGCGATTATAAGAACAAACTGAAAAGGCGAGACGCTTGGACGGACATAACACAGCTATTAGAAAGTGAAAAAGAAAGAGCTGTCTTTATTGACGATAAGCAGAAATAAACACAGTCTAACATAACAGTTGCGACACTTCGCCTCGATTTTATTGCCTACCGCGCCAGCAGCGCGCCAGACGGCCAGTAAATTAAACTGTGAGTTCGGTGCGTTCGTGAAAGCGAATAGTGGTTATTTATTTTGCTTTCTACAATGGCTTTTACAAGCGGGACACTTTGTAGCACAATAAATTGCAGCACCAACAGGAAGAAGACACCATAACTGTCTTTTTTTACGTTTCCTAAGGATCCTGAAAGATGCGAGGGCAGTTCAATAAGTAATGCAACACATTTTTTTTCTGAAACAGGGGTTGTTTTATTCAGCATTGAAATACACCAGGTTATTCCCCAATCTTTTAGCTACACAACACTATTTTTCAACGTAATCTCCATTCAATGCTATGGCCTTACGCCACCTTGAAATGAGGGCCTGTATGCCTGCACGGTACCATTCCACTGGTCGATGTCGGAGCCATTGTCGTACTGCATCAATAACTTCTTCATCATCCGCGTAGTGCCTCCCACGGATTGCGTCCTTCATTGGGCCAAACATATGGAAATCTGACGGTGCGAGATCGAGGCTGTAGGGTGCATGAAGAAGATCAATCCACTGAAGTTTTGTGAGCTCCTCTCGGGTGCGAAGACTTGTGTGAGGTCTTGCATTGTCATGAAGAAGGAGAAGTTCGTTCAGATTTTTGTGCCTACGAACACGCTGAAGTCGTTTCTTCAATTTCTGAAGAGTAGCACAAACCACTTCAGAGTTGATCGTTTGACCATGGGGAAGGACATAGAACAGAATAACCCCTTCAGCATCCCAGAAGACTGTAACCATGACTTTACCGGCTGAGGGTATGGCTTTAAACTTTTTCTTGGTAGGGGAGTGGGTGTGGCGCCACTCCATTGATTGCCGTTTTGTTTCAGGTTCGAAGTGATGAACCCATGTTTCATCGCCTGTAACAATCTTTGACAAGAAATTGTCACCCTCAGCCACATGACGAGCAAGCAGTTCCGCACAGATGGTTCTCCTTTGCTCTTTATGGTGTTCGGTTAGACAACGAGGGACCCAGCGGGAACAAACCTTTGAATATCCCAACTGGTGAACAATTGTGAGAGCACTACCAACAGAGATGTCAAGTTGAGCACCGAGTTGTTTGATGGTGATCCGTCGATCATCTCGAACGAGTGTGTTCGCACGCTCCGCCATTGCAGGAGTCACAGCTGTGCACGGCCGGCCCGCACGCGGGAGATCAGACAGTCTTGCTTGACCTTTCGGCGATGATGACACACGCTCTGCCCAATGACTCACCGTGCTTTTGTCCACTGCCAGATCACCATAGACATTCTGCAAGCGCCTATGAATATCTGAGATGCCCTGGTTTTCCGCCAAAAGAAACTCGATCACTGCCCGTTGTTTGCAACACACATCCGTTACAGACGCCATTTTAACAGCTCCGTACAGCGCTGCCACCTGTCGGAAGTCAATGAAACTATACGAGACGAAGCGGGAATGTTTGAAAATATTCCACAAGAAATTTCCGGTTTTTCAACCAAAATTGGCTGAGAAAATAAATGTGTTGCATTACTTATTGAACTGCCCTCGTATATACCATCATGTTACTAAACTGTATCGCCAGGATTCACTTGCAAACTACATATGTATTAATGACTAATGTTTCGTTTTAGGAGCAGAAAATGGATAGTTAATAGCAGACGAGAAGACCTTATGAAAAAAGACCTAGTTTACCTGTATAATAATATTAGGTTCTGTTCGTTACATTTCGAACAAAACCAGTTCATGAACGCAGACAATAATAAACTCATGTGGAATGCAGTGCCCACACCGTTTGACATCCCCAATAAGCCGCCTCAGCTGACGATGAAGAGGAAACTGCCACAAAGATTCGACAATCCATCTCTAAAGCTGTAAAACAGTCCTTTGACACAGAAGCAGCCAGTTCAGCTCTCGTGTATCAGTGCTAGATTCGTGTGAATCGTCAACACGGACCTGCTTTGACGATGAAGTGGTTAGATTAAGTGCAGTTATTCGTGTATTACAAAAGTGTAATGTTTGGTATGTATTTCATTCACTTCTGTTGTTAGTCACTTAATTTTCTTTGCTTCCTTCGTGTGATGACATTATTTTGTTAGCACCTTGTTCACTGACAGATTGTTTGAAAATTATTCAAATATTTGGTTTTGCGTGAAATGTAATGTAATCACCTCATTATAATGTTTTCAACATATTTCATCCGCTATTTGGTAGTTGCTAGTCCCCAAGATGAAGGTCGTACTTGTGGTAACAGGCGACAATGACAAACACAGTAGGCCTACCGAACGATAAATGAGTTGTCAATCGCTTTTGCATGTAGAGGTACATGTCTGTGCTTCTTACGTGTGAATATGTGTTTTTATATTCTTTTGATATCAACGAGGTAAGCTGCAATTCTATCCAACATCACAAGTGTTTCTTCACGAATGTGTTGTAGCTAGCCAAACGATTCATGGTTTTTCTCCATACTTGCGCTTATTTTAAAATCATTTTTAGAAATACATATGCCTTCTGATACTACTAATTTCGTCAGTTACGTAGGAAATGGAAGCAAAACAAACATTATTCTTAAGACGCGTCTGATGTTCACCTTATTCGCCGCTTGGAGCGCTAGTGTCGCCTCATCTGTCAAACGGTAACAACTTTTACAACTTTTACAGCAATGAGTATCGCGACTGTTACGTTAGACTGTGGAAATAAGCAACATTGGGAGTGACTATTATCTTTCTGCTGCAGGTAGGGCTTCCCTAAAGGAAGCGTTATCTCTGGGAATTTCAGGGCATACACAATTCAATAACAACTAGAAATCTATAGCCTTCATTTGGAAAATATATATATATATATATATATATATATATATATATATATATATATATATATATATATATATATATATATATATATATGAAGTAGTCCATATTCCAATTCAGCTTTAAGGTAGACATTACTCTGTCCCACCACACTGCTCCCTACTTTTTAAAAGAGAGGTCGTCCATCGGCGTCGTTTCTTCTTCTTTTCTGATGACCAGCTTTTTGTAGTAAAATAAATGCTGCATATGCGACGACTGTTAAATCTTCTACTTCCCTTGTACTATCGACGGGTAAAATTGTAATTAAAACGCTACTTTGTAACAATAACAAAGCAGGAGCATTTCGGCAAGTGTGGAGTGTGCTATCTGTGAAGAGTTTGAAGTACCAGTTCATTGAAATTGAGTGGTTAATTCACACTTCAATGGAGTGAAGCGTTCATTTGAACGACTCATTCACGAGCTCCCCATCACTAGTCGATGGTGTAGAACACCGTGAATCAGTAAAACGAAGTAACAGAAATGTATTGTAGTTTCAATGCCGAAGCAACATTTTACTGCACTTGCGAACTCGAGGGTTGCATCAGTATTAAAACACACAACGGTTTCTCTCCGACACACTCTTCTCCCCCTGCTCTGTAATGCAATTTATAATAATTTGATGAGTACATATTAAAATAAGTCTGAATGTGATACTTTGTCCGGCACTGATCGCAATGGAACACGTTTAAAGCAGCAGACATCATGCAACAAGTGTTCACACTGCCATCTGCTGATTATGCGGTAAAACAGGTTGGCGGTACACTTAGCTGCCGACAGATGTCAGCTTCAAACGTCTGCCGATCATGTGGTAGAGTAGGTTGGAGGTTAACTTACCTGCCGACAGCTGTCACCCTGAACTGCGCTATTTGACTTCTGGATATAAATTTCAGAAACGAAGGATTGTTATACTGTTAAAAACAAATTAAATTTACTTAAAGTTACACCCGTAACACGTAAAAGTAGATGATTTTCCTCAAAATTGGCAAAAATATGAGTGTTCTCACAATGGGTACGTACAAATACGCCTATCAAGTACCACTTTCGTCAAATAGGATTCAGCAGTTGAATAGGACGTAAAAGTGGCATTCAGCTAAACCCGAACGATTTGTTTGGGAAAGCTCGTTGGAAAAGAATTTTTGGAGAGAGGATGAAAGATCCTCTCATATATTGAATTCAAACGATAGTGAATTGCCGTCCTTACGCTCCTACAGTGTCTGAGAGTTAAATAGAGCATGGTCGAAGGGGACAAAGGAAAGATAAACAGAGAAATCTGTCACATATAAAGAAGGGATTACATTTAATCTTGCTCGACATTTTCTCATGAAGCGCCCAAAAAAGTCTTTATCCGCCAAGTGAAACCTTATTTGTTGTATTCATGGACTGAAAACTAGGGCTACCAACGAAATGCAGTCTAATTTTGTTCCTTTTAAAATTTAAACCAAAATAGAATGAGTATGTTTACCACTGTTACAAAGTCTATATACCTACGTTAAGTAATTATTCAGAAGTTTTCCTGTAGATTTTATTTTTGTTGGGAATAATAACCCTCCAAATTCAAAACGTAAACTGTCACCTGTAGTCATTGGTACGATTTCAGATAAAATCCCTCTTTATTTTCTTTGGAAAGCAGTTTTTGTGTCTGTTCACTCTTATACAATGGCTAGCAACTCGCGATCGCGTAAGAGTAGTGAAATTTGGGGTTTCTTCGCCGATTTAGGTGATGGGAAAGCAAAGTGCAATTATTGTTCTAAGTGTATTTCATATAAAGGAGGAAATACATTTAATCTAGCGCGTCATGTTCGAGTGCTGCATCCAACAGTGCCATTGTCAGTCAGACGCTTAGCGCCCCCTGCTCTTGCATTTTCCGATATTTCTTGGATAAAAAACCCGCACAATCCGGAACTAACATCAGCAAATGCCAGAAGCGAACAGCAGTTGGTGCCAGAAAATAACAGTACCACTTCAGTATCAGAAAGCAGACCTCCATATCACGGAACATTACCCATGTATTTTCCGAAACCTCTTTCTAACAAAAGAAATCAGGAGATAGATTTCGCACTTCTGCAGAATGTTGTAAAGGATTATTTGCCATTCAACATAGTGGAAAGTAAACATTTTCAAAGTTTTTAGGCAAACTGAATGGTGCTTATAGAATGCCATCTCGGAAGACCATTTCCAATACGCTGCTACAGCAAAAGTACGCCATGATGAAAGAAATTGTGAGAGCCAAAATTAATTCTGCGGAAGCGGTTGTGCTGACAATGGATGGGTGGACCTCAACTACAAATGAGAGTTATTTGTCGGTGACAGCACACTACGTTAAAGACCTGGAGCTGGCGTCTTCCCTCCTAGAGTGCTTTAAATACGACGAAAGGCACACGTCAGAAAAACTCTCGGAAGAACTGCTACGTGTTACAAGGGAATGGGGCATTCAAAAAAAAGTCGTCTGTGTTGTCAGCAACAATGCTGCTAACATTGTGGCAGCTATAAGACTCACAGCCTGGAAACACATCCCCTGCTTTGCGCACACACTCAATTTAATAGTTCAGAATGGGCTTCCGCACATTCAACCCATTCTGAATAAAGTAGAAAAAAATGTTGAATTTTTTAAAAGAAGTTCGCATGCCTGCACGAAACTGAAAAAGATGCAGGAACAGTTAAAAGAGCCAGTTCTGACACTAAAACAGGACACTGTTACAAAATGGAATTCAACCTATGATATCCTGCGAAGAATAATCGAGGTTAGCAATTCCCTAATGACAGTTATCACTCTGAATTATCCAGATCTTCCAAATCTGACTGCAGAGGACATTGCAAGTGTAACACAAGCCTGTGACCTGTTGAAAGTTTTCAAAGACTGCACTGAGGAAATGTCAAGTGAAAATGTTGTCACTGCTTCTAAACGTTATGCTACTTAGTCGCTCGTTGAAAAAATGGTGTTGCAGGTTTGTTAATAACACTGAAATTCATGTAGACGTGCAACAGATGGCCGAAAAGTTAGTTGAAGACATAAAACGACGATTTAGAAATATAGAGGAAAATTCCATTTTTGCGGAAGCAACTGCATTGGATCCCCGGTTCAAATTACATGGTTTTTCTGATAAAAATTCTGCTGAGAAGGTGAAATTAAACCTGATCAGGCACTGTGAGAAATTTGTGACGAACACATCCACTGCTACTGCAACAATCTCAGTTCCAACCACGGAATCAACTTCCAGTCTCTGGCTCGAATTTGATGAAGTGTTTTCCAGGCTGCAGAGTAATCCACACCCGAGAACTGCTGCAATAGTGGAAGTGGACAAATATTTACAAGAGCCCCTGCTACAGAGACAAGGCAATCCACTTCAGTGGTGGTCTGAACGACTGTCAGTATACCCCTCGCTCTTTGAACTTGCAAAAATACGACTGTGTATTGTCGCAACCTCCACGCCATGTGAAAGAGTGTTCTCGAAGGCAGGACACCTTATAACTGACAGAAGAAATCGCCTGACAGGGAAAAAGGTGGAACAAATTATGTTTTTAAACAGAAATCTCTGAAGATTCACCAAATTCGTTGATGTTTATTCATAAATATATATGTGTATTTTTTAAAAAATTTAATTAGGACAATCCTCAAATTGACATTTAGTGTAATTTTTTCAATAATGTGTACGAGATAAACATTCCTACATGAACGATTATCTTTCAAGCGTGGATTCCACGCATGCTTCAGTTCCAGACTCAGAATGTAAGTATTTTATTTTCATGTTGGCTGTGCGTGCTCACACAGCCAGCCTCTTCGTTTGTATTTTAATATTCATTTGTCTGCAAGCGCTGCCAACAGTAGCTTACCCATAGACGCGAAGTATAACTCCACAAATAGTCGCTGGTAATGATGTCAGCACTGCAGGAAGCAGCTGACGCTACCTTCCCCTCGCCCCTCACCGACTGTGACCCAGCCTCATTTAAAGTGTCAATTTTAGATGTTTCACACTATAATGCCAAGTCATGGACAGAGGTTAAGTAGTCCACCATCCCTAATGGCTTTCGATAAGCAGGTTTCATCCAAGGAGATGAAGGAAATGGATATGACATACCAGATGTGAGTAATAAATGTGACACTGAAACTCTACTTGCTTCATCATGGGAAAGCTGCAGTTGGAGCATCCAGTGCAAAATTTCCAACACATTGATGACAATATTGTCACTGTTGAAAGTATGTCTGTTTAACATATTATGGACTTTCATATAGAGGAAAAGGATGATAGTGCAAAAAGTGACAGTGACAGCGATTGTGATAGGGATCCTTCTATCAGAAATGTAAATGCGGCAGTGAGGACAATAAAAAATTGATTTTTGCTGCAGATGTAGATGTCAGAGCTGTTCATTGTGTTTATGAACTGAAAATTGTAACAATTTGCCAAAAAATTAAAGCAATCTACAATTTCAGATTTTTTTCCTTAAAAAGTAGGGACTGCTGAACCTGTTTTTTCATTATGCCACATTTATGTAAGACCATTCAAATTAAAAGTCACTGTGATAAACAAAATGGCTTATTTATCTCTTATAAAGCATCAACGTAAGAGGGTAAAGAGAGATTTGGTAACCCACCCACCCACAGCCCCCAGAATCTTGGTAGTGGTGGCAGACTGATCTGTAATGTAGCCCAAGGTGTATAATTTGGTTGTGAGTTTGTGAAGCCAATGAATGTGAATATGAATTAAAGGCTGTGGTGACAGACTGATCAGTAGTGCAGCCTAATCTCTATGTTTGCACACCATATTTAAAGCTCTTTGCAATATTTCACACTTTCCATTATAAAATTTAAAACAGCCGGTGGTGTCACTTTCCTCAACATTGTAGCAGGCCAAATGGATGCATTTTAGAGAGATCTTTAATCCAATGTAACCCTTGCAGTGCATATTTTTGTAGTATGAAAATATAAATATGAAAATTGCCAAATACAGTGCTTTAGCTTTGCAAACACTTAAATATGGTGGTTTCATGGTTTACTGCCATCTGCTTCTCACCAAAATGACTCACTCTTAGTACAGCTTGTTGTGTTGAAGTGGTGGGAAATGTCACATCAGCAGCTGAACATAGTACCAAATTCAGAATACATTTATTAGATATTAAACAAATCTGCAATGAATATTTTCATGCATATTATGTACATATAATATACATAAACTACGGAAATGTACTGCGGTTGGGGGGGGGGGGGGGTCCTATATGTGACTTTTACCACTTAAAATATTATTTCCGTCTTTTACATTTTCCCACAATTCACACAATTTTTTTGCAAGTTCCTGGAATTGTGCAAAAGAGGGGTTTCACTTAGTCAAAGTCTCGAGGTTGTTGCATTTCTTTCTTTTTTTTATCATCTTTCTTATTATCCTCTGGAGCACGTGGACTATTCACTGTGGCTGTTATGTGAGTGACCTGTCATAGACTGTTGTGTCTCCATCCATTTTTCAGTTTGTTCGTATATATCAACTTTTCTTGACGTTGCGAAGGTGTTACATGGTTTCATTGTCAAACTGGTACGCACATCTAGTTGAACACATGTAAATTTGACATTAATCATTTTGAGATTTTTCCAACTTGCCTAGGCAAATGCTAAGCTAGATTTCATTTTGCTTTCTTTTGTTAACAAGCATAAAACATGAATCACTGACATCACGCTACTTCTTTTTTAAAGAGGTAGAGACACACATTTTGCTGTTTTCGAGATTCAAGCACTGGATTATTTCTCTTATTACCACAGTATATTTGTTTCATTAATGCTTTTATTGGTAATTGTTCATGTAAGTGTTCAAGTTTTTCCTTTTATACTAAAAATGGACTGGAATGCTCTCTTTGAAATTCTGAAGGTAACAGGAATAAAGTACAGGGAGCAAAAGGCTGTTTACAGCTTGTCCAGAAACCAGACTGCAGTTATAATAGTCAAGGGGCATGAAAGGGAAGCAGTAGTTGAGAAGACAATGAGTCAGGTTGTGACAAAGCAAGCTGGGATAATTTTAATTACCCTCTTTTTTTGCCATCTGCCTACTTAAATTCATTTTTCCACTTTTAACTAGTTACCATTAACATAAGCGAATAAAATTGCATTTTCATAAAAGAGAAATGTTGGCCCTTAGTCTTAAAGAATATAACCCCAGATCTAATTTTGACTATTCCTAGTTAGTATCTTTCATTATAGGAAAAATCAGTAATTGTTTTGTGACTTAAATTCTATTGTTGACGTATAAACAAATATCAATTATGTAATGTAACATTTGGAAGACAAAATGTGAGTAAACTTAAAGTATCTATTTGGCTCTCTTCAAAAACATATTAGCAAATCCAGCCCTGAATTAATTCCAAAGTAATTAACAGTCTTATCAAAAGTATTGTTTGTGTAACTATATTTGTTGTCTTCATGATTTAAACAGTTCAGCTTAACCCCTGTAGTAGGAGAAACTGTTAAAAGAAATGAATCTTTTGATGTATTCAGTTAATTTAATGAGTTAAGTTTTAATTGCAATTTCTGTAAATTTAACTTTAAACAATGTGTAGTTACAGTACCTATTATTGTGATGATATATAAGGGCCTCATTTTTGGTCATGAGACAGTCCACAGCTGAGTTTCAGATGAGAAACCTGTGTTGGTTAGAATGACAACAATGCTTCAAGTTAACTGTAGAATAAGTGTTAAACAATTAGACTGTGTGTAAAAACAATGACAGTGTCTGCTTTCCATATGAACCTATTTATTCTTCAAGAACTGTGTGAATTATGTGGTTATGTTTTTACTGCTTGTAGATGTTCAACAGTAAACTATTGTAGCAGTATGTGGAGGTTCGCCTGCAAACTATGAATGAGGTTTATGGAAAGTTTAAACAGTAATGCACTGGCTATACATATATAACTGTGTGTTACTGGGGGATAGTGCAAAGTGAAAGTAAAAGTCAGTGAAAAGGAACTGTGCATCTGTCATCTACATTATTTACCGTAGTCAGCATCCAAATTGCAGATCCCATTTTTCAGCCAGTGTAACAACACAGTACATCAACACCAATGACAATCAACAAACAAAGAAAAAAAAGCAGGTGGAACCGCTACAAGGGTTTTAGCCTATCCTCAGTGTTTTCAATCTGTACATTGAACAAACAGTAAAAGAAACCAAAGAAAAATGTGGAGTAGCAATTAAATTTTAGGGAGAAGAAATAAAAACTTTGAGGTTTCCTGCTGACTTTATAATTCTCTCAGGGAGAGCAAAGGACTTTGGAAAGCAGTTAAATGGAATGGATAGTGCCGTAAAAGGAGGATGTAATACGTATTTACTCGAATCTAAGCCGCACTTTTTTTCTGGTTTTTGTAATGCAGAAAACCGCCTGTGGCTTAGAATCGAGTACAAAGTAAGCGGAAGTTCTGAAAAATGTTGGTAGGTGCCACTACAACTAACTTCTGCCTTCGAATATATGTAGCACTATACAGGCATGCTTTCCAGGCACAAAGATAAGTACTGACACACCAAACCTCTGTGTCAGTAAATAAATTAAAAGAAAGGGTAGAAGAATGTAAACATTATGCCATGTATTCTTTTGTGTTTGCTGCTATCTCATTTAAATCCTGCCTGCCTAATAAACTACGAAACTAGAGCGAGACAACAGCAAAAGCAGAAGAATATACATATCAGGTCATGTTTATATTTATATTATTCTTATGCTGAATAGTGATACAGTCAGAAATGAAGCATGGGAATTGACTAGATTTTTAAATCTAAGATGAATCTGATTTCTGTGCAGAATGTAATGTACTAAAGAGGCATCTCCAAAGATTTTCAAATGGAGAAAAATTTTCTCTAAACTCTCGTTCAGAACATCATCTATAATACGCAGTCTATTAATCAGTGCTTGTTGCTCATTATCAAAGAAAGCAGCAGTGTTGGTATCAACAAATAGCAGTCTCTTGCCATTGTTTCGCTTATTAGACAAGTCCTCTTTTTTTTTAATTGTAAGCCGCAGTAGCACGCACAAAAGCAAGCCGTGCCGCGAGCAGCGACAGGTCGTAAACAAACAATGCATGACACAGTACAATAATGCATTTTCTGCTTAGAGTGATGTAAAAACCTATAACAAAGAAAACGGCACTTACCAGATCAAAATAAGCAACCGATTCTAACCAGACGAAGCACGTCAAAAAGGAAGGGTACCCGTATAAATACGGACAGAGCGCCTGACACATAGCAATGGCTGCTTGGTAAAGCTTAACTGTTAAACTTATGACTCGAGCCAAACTACTGTAGCTGTATCTTCATCCCTCCGACTTCAGTTGTGTATCATGTTACAATGGACCAACTTTGTTTCACTTTGGAGATGCGGTCTAAAACATTTCTCTCCCCTTGAATTTCGAGTCTCAAATTTCAGGTGCAGCTTAGTTTCTGGAAATTATTTTTCCCTTGATTTCGAGTCTCATTTTTCAGGTGCGTCTTAGATTCGAGTGCGGCTTTGATTCGAGTAAATACGGTAAACATCAACAAAAGCGAAATGGATAAAGGAGAGTAGTTGAATTAAATCAGATGATGCTAATAGGATTAGATTAGGAAATGGGACGCTTAAAGTAGTAGATGAGTTTTGCTACCTGTGCAGCAAAGTAACAGATGATGTCAGAAGTAGAGAGGATATAAAAGATAGACTGGCAGTGGTGAGAAAAGCATTCCTGAAGAAGAGAAATGTGTTAACATTGAATATAGATTTAAGTGTTAGAAAGACTTTTCCAAAGGTATTTGTCTGGAGTGCATCCATGTATGGAAATGAAACATGTTCGATAAACACTTTAGACAAAAAGAGATAGAAGCTTTTGAAATGTGGTGCTGCAGAAGAATGTTGAAGATTAGATGGGTCAATCATGTAACTAAGGAGGTACTGAATGGGGTTGATGAGAAAAGAAATTTGTAGCACAACTTGACCAAAGGATAGGATTGGTTGATAGGACACATTCTGTGACATCAAGGGATCACCAGTTTAGAATTGGACAAAAGTTTGGGGAGTAAAAATCGTAGAGGGAGACCCAGTAAGCAGTTTAAGAAGGATGTATGTTGCAGTAGTTATTGGGGATGAAGAACCTCGGACAGTATAGGGTAGCATGGAGAGCTGCAACAAACCAGTATTCAGACTGAAGACAACAACAACAACTAAAAGATGGCAATAAAATCATAATCCAACATAACCTTTATAGATGGACTATCTGTGGTTGAGTGACCATGTACACTTAACAACACCAAAACTGGCCACAGGAAATTATGGCCAGAGGTGAAGTCCTGTACGATACTGCCACAACAAAATGAAGCATGTCACATTTTCACTTTATAAATTATAGAACTGATCATATTTTAGAAGCATATCTTATAAGGTGAGGACATCAAGGATGTGCAAGTTGCTGGAATTCCAAAACTTGTCATCTGTTCAAATATAGTAAAATTAAAATGTTTCCAAGACTGTGAATTGCACAATTTATTTTGATATCAAGGTCACTAGTCATCTCCAAAGGTTAAAGTCACCTCATTTCATTTTCAGTTTATTCTGAGGCCACTCTAAAGAGGAAAAATTACTTGGAATATTATGGAAAACTGGTCCTGTCACTATTCTAGACCTGTATACTCTTTAAAAAAAACTGTAAACAGAATATAGTGTCACTGTCGAAAAATACTCTGCATAGCTACTGATGGTGGTCTTTTCAGTTAAATGGATAACATCATTAATTTCTGCTGATTGGAGTGCAGGTTCAACTCCCATTTTGATTCCCTGATTTTTCCTTATGACACACATTCCTTTCTTTTGACAGTCCACTGTGTCTGACATCTTCCACAATAATATGAGGCAAATTCAGAAGTAAGGGCTGTTTG